>NW_027514711.1:0-135323 GCF_048772815.1 Callospermophilus lateralis | reverse complement strand
AGCCTAACAACGCCTTCATTGAATGAGTTATTCGCCAGCCTGTGCTTAAGGCTACATCAAGAGGAAACAAACCTTAGAGATAGAACGTAGAACTATTGTATTGTGTCACGTTTCAAGAAGCTAGCACAAACCGTGTTTGATTTAGAGTTCTAACTGCATCTGTCAATATAGAAGAAAACGCAGTGAAACCTAAAAATTCAAACTGTTACTGCAAACGGATGCTTCAACGTAGGAGAACAAACTTGGACATCCAAGTTTGATTGGAGTACTGCTCATTATTTGGAAGTATCAGGAAGGTCGGAAAAAAATATATGTTGTGATTTCAGGAGACTGTAGTTTTCTGGCAGCCTAACAACGCCTTTCATTGAATGAGTTATTCACCAGTCTCTGCTTAAGGCTACATCAAGAGGAATGAAACCTTAAGAGATAGAACGTAGAACTACTGTATTGTGTCAAGTTTCAAGAAGCTAGCACACAAACCGTGTTTGATTTAGAGTTCGAACTGCATCTGTCAATATAGGAGAAAACAGAGTGAAACCTAAAAATTCAAACTGTTACTGCAAACGGATGCTTCAACGGTAGGAGAACGAAACTTGGGCATCCAAGTGGGATGGTGTACTGATCATTACTTGAAAGTATCATGAAGATTGGATGAAAAAATGTATGTTGAGATTTCAGGAGACTCTAGTTTTTGGAAGTTTGGCAACCCCTTTCAATATAAGTGTTATTCGCGAGTCCCTGTACTAGGCTACATCAAGAGGAACAAACCTTAGAGATAGAACGTAGAACTACTGTATTGTGTCAAGTTTAAGAAGCTAGCACAAACCGTGTTTGATTTAGAGTTCGAACTGTATCTGTCAGAGTGAAACACTAAAAATTCAAACTCGTTACTGCCCCCCCCCAACGCGATGCTTCAACGTAGGAGAACGAAACTTGGGCATCCGAAGTGGGATTGGTGTACTGATCATTACTTGAAAGTATCATGAAGATTGGATGAAAAAAATGTATGTTGAGATTTCAGGAGACTAGGTTTTTGGAAGTTTGGAAATCCCTTTCAATATAAGTGTTATTCGCGAGTCCCTGTATTAGGCTACATCAAGAGGAAACAAACCTTAGAGATAGAACGTAGAACTACTGTATTGTGTCACGTTTCAAGAAGCTAGCACAAACCGTGTTTGATTTAGAGTTCTAACTGCATCTGTCAATATAGAAGAAAACGCAGTGAAACCTAAAAATTCAAACTGTTACTGCAAACGGATGCTTCAACGTAGGAGAACGAAACTTGGACATCCAAGTTTGATTGGAGTACTGCTCATTATTTGGAAGTATCAGGAAGGTCGGAAAAAAAAAATATGTTGTGATTTCAGGAGACTGTAGTTTTCTGGCAGCCTAACAACGCCTTTCATTGAATGAGTTATTCACCAGTCTCTGCTTAAGGCTACATCAAGAGGAAAGAAACCTTAGAGATAGAACGTAGAACTACTGTATTGTGTCAAGTTTCAAGAAGCTAGCACAAACCGTGTTTGATTTAGAGTTCGAACTGCATCTGTCAATATAGGAGAAAACAGAGTGAAACCTAAAAATTCAAACTGTTACTGCAAACGGATGCTTCAACGTAGGAGAACGAAACTTGGGCATCCAAGTGGGATTGGTGTACTGATCATTACTTGAAAGTATCATGAAGATTGGATGAAAAAAATGTATGTTGAGATTTCAGGAGACTCTAGTTTTTGGAAGTTGGCAATCCCTTTCAATATAAGTGTTATTCGCGAGTCCCTGTATTAGGCTACATCAAGAGGAAACAAACCTAGAGATAGAACGTAGAACTACTGTATTGTGTCACGTTTCAAGAAGCTAGCACAAACCGTGTTTGATTTAGAGTTCTAACTGCATCTGTCAATATAGAAGAAAACGCAGTGAAACCTAAAAATTCAAACTGTTACTGCAAACGGATGCTTCAACGTAGGAGAACGAAACTTGGACATCCAAGTTTGATAGGAGTACTGCTCATTATCTGAAAGTATCAGGAAGGTCGGAAAAAAAATATATGTTGTGATTTCAGGAGACTGTAGTTTTTTGGCAGCCTAAAAACGCCTTTCATTGAATGAGTTATTCGCCAGCCTGTGCTTAAGGCTACATCAAGAGGAAACAAACCTTAGAGATAGAACGTAGAACTACTGTATTGTGTCAAGTTTCAAGAAGCTAGCACAAACCGTGTTTGATTTAGAGTTCGAACTGCATCTGTCAATATAGGAGAAAACAGAGTGAAACCTAAAAATTCAAACTGTTAGTGCAAACGGATGCTTCAACGTAGGAGAACGATACTTGGGCATCCAAGTGGGATTGGTGTACTGATCATTACTTGAAAGTATCATGAAGATTGGATGAAAAAATGTATGTTGAGATTTCAAGAGACTCTAGTTTTTGGAAGTTTGGCAACCCCTTTCAATATAAGTGTTATTCGCGAGTCCCTGTATTAGGCTACATCAAGAGGAAACAAACCTTAGAGATAGAACGTAGAACTACTGTATTGTGTCACGTTTCAAGAAGCTAGCACAAACCGTGTTTGATTTAGAGTTCTAACTGCATCTGTCAATATAGAAGAAAACGCAGTGAAACCTAAAAATTCAAACTGTTACTGCAAACGGATGCTTCAACGTAGGAGAACGAAACGTGGACATCCAAGTTTGATTGGAGTACTGCTCATTACTTGAAAGTATCATGAAGATTGGATTAAAAAAATGTATGTTGTGATTTCAGGAGACTGTAGTTTTTTGGCAGCCTAACAACGCCTTTCATTGAATGAGTTATTCGCCAGCCTGTGCTTAAGGCTACATCAAGAGGAAACAAACCTTAGAGATAGAACGTAGAACTATTGTATTGTGTCACGTTTCAAGAAGCTAGCACAACCGTGTTTGATTTAGACTTCTAACTGCATCTGTCAATATAGAAGAAAACGCAGTGAAACCTAAAAATTCAAACTGTTACTGCAAACGGATGCTTCAACGTAGGAGAACAAAACTTGGACATCCAAGTTTGATTGGAGTACTGCTCATTATTTGGAAGTATCAGGAAGGTCGGAAAAAAATATATGTTGTGATTTCAGGAGACTGTAGTTTTCTGGCAGCCTAACAACGCCTTTCATTGAATGAGTTATTCACCAGTCTCTGCTTAAGGCTACATCAAGAGGAAAGAAACCTTAGAGATAGAACGTAGAACTACTGTATTGTGTCAAGTTTCAAGAAGCTAGCACACAAACCGTGTTTGATTTAGAGTTCGAACTGCATCTGTCAATATAGGAGAAAACAGAGTGAAACCTAAAAATTCAAACTGTTACTGCAAACGGATGCTTCAACGTAGGAGAACGAAACTTGGGCATCCAAGTGGGATTGGTGTACTGATCATTACTTGAAAGTATCATGAAGATTGGATGAAAAAAATGTATGTTGAGATTTCAGGAGACTCTAGTTTTTGAAGTTTGGCAACCCCTTTCAATATAAGTGTTATTCGCGAGTCCCTGTACTAGGCTACATCAAGAGGAAACAAACCTTAGAGATAGAACGTAGAACTACTGTATTGTGTCAAGTTTAAGAAGCTAGCACAAACCGTGTTTGATTTAGAGTTCGAACTGTATCTGTCAATATAGGAGAAAACAGAGTGAAACCTAAAAATTCAAACTGTTACTGCAAACGGATGCTTCAATGTAGGAGAACGAAACTTGGGCATCCAAGTGGGATTGGTGTACTGATCATTACTTGAAAGTATCATGAAGATTGGATGAAAAAAATGTATGTTGAGATTTCAGGAGACTAGGTTTTTGGAAGTTTGGAAATCCCTTTCAATATAAGTGTTATTCGCGAGTCCCTGTATTAGGCTACATCAAGAGGAAACAAACCTTAGAGATAGAACGTAGAACTACTGTATTGTGTCACGTTTCAAGAAGCTAGCACAAACCGTGTTTTGATTTAGAGTTCTAACTGCATCTGTCAATATAGAAGAAAACGCAGTGAAACCTAAAAATTCAAACTGTTACTGCAAACGGATGCTTCAACGTAGGAGAACGAAACTTGGACATCCAAGTTTGATTGGAGTACTGCTCATTATTTGGAAGTATCAGGAAGGTCGGAAAAAAAAATATGTTGTGATTTCAGGAGACTGTAGTTTTCTGGCAGCCTAACAACGCCTTTCATTGAATGAGTTATTCACCAGTCCTCTGCTTAAGGCTACATCAAGAGGAAAGAAACCTTAGAGATAGAACGTAGAACTACTGTATTGTGTCAAGTTTCAAGAAGCTAGCACAAACCGTGTTTGATTTAGAGTTCGAACTGCATCTGTCAATATAGGAGAAAACAGAGTGAAACCTAAAAATTCAAACTGTTACTGCAAACGGATGCTTCAACGTAGGAGAACGAAACTTGGGCATCCAAGTGGGATTGGTGTACTGATCATTACTTGAAAGTATCATGAAGATTGGATGAAAAAAATGTATGTTGAGATTTCAGGAGACTCTAGTTTTTGGAAGTTTGGCAATCCCTTTCAATATAAGTGTTATTCGCGAGTCCCTGTATTAGGCTACATCAAGAGGAAACAAACCTTAGAGATAGAACGTAGAACTACTGTATTGTGTCACGTTTCAAGAAGCTAGCACAAACCGTGTTTGATTTAGAGTTCTAACTGCATCTGTCAATATAGAAGAAAACGCAGTGAAACCTAAAAATTCAAACTGTTACTGCAAACGGATGCTTCAACGTAGGAGAACGAAACTTGGACATCCAAGTTTGATAGGAGTACTGCTCATTATCTGAAAGTATCAGGAAGGTCGGAAAAAAAATATATGTTGTGATTTCAGGAGACTGTAGTTTTTTGGCAGCCTAAAAACGCCTTTCATTGAATGAGTTATTCGCCAGCCTGTGCTTAAGGCTACATCAAGAGGAAACAAACCTTAGAGATAGAACGTAGAACTACTGTATTGTGTCAAGTTTCAAGAAGCTAGCACAAACCGTGTTTGATTTAGAGTTCGAACTGCATCTGTCAATATAGGAGAAAACAGAGTGAAACCTAAAAATTCAAACTGTTAGTGCAAACGGATGCTTCAACGTAGGAGAACGATACTTGGGCATCCAAGTGGGATTGGTGTACTGATCATTACTTGAAAGTATCATGAAGATTGGATGAAAAAATGTATGTTGAGATTTCAAGAGACTCTAGTTTTTGGAAGTTTGGCAACCCCTTTCAATATAAGTGTTATTCGCGAGTCCCTGTATTAGGCTACATCAAGAGGAAACAAACCTTAGAGATAGAACGTAGAACTACTGTATTGTGTCACGTTTCAAGAAGCTAGCACAAACCGTGTTTGATTTAGAGTTCTAACTGCATCTGTCAATATAGAAGAAAACGCAGTGAAACCTAAAAATTCAAACTGTTACTGCAAACGGATGCTTCAACGTAGGAGAACGAAACGTGGACATCCAAGTTTGATTGGAGTACTGCTCATTACTTGAAAGTATCATGAAGATTGGATTAAAAAATGTATGTTGTGATTTCAGGAGACTGTAGTTTTTTGGCAGCCTAACAACGCCTTTCATTGAATGAGTTATTCGCCAGCCTGTGCTTAAGGCTACATCAAGAGGAAACAAACCTTAGAGATAGAACGTAGAACTATTGTATTGTGTCACGTTTCAAGAAGCTAGCACAAACCGTGTTTGATTTAGACTTCTAACTGCATCTGTCAATATAGAAGAAAACGCAGTGAAACCTAAAAATTCAAACTGTTACTGCAAACGGATGCTTCAACGTAGGAGAACAAAACTTGGACATCCAAGTTTGATTGGAGTACTGCTCATTATTTGGAAGTATCAGGAAGGTCGGAAAAAAATATATGTTGTGATTTCAGGAGACTGTAGTTTTCTGGCAGCCTAACAACGCCTTTCATTGAATGAGTTATTCACCAGTCTCTGCTTAAGGCTACATCAAGAGGAAAGAAACCTTAGAGATAGAACGTAGAACTACTGTATTGTGTCAAGTTTCAAGAAGCTAGCACACAAACCGTGTTTGATTTAGAGTTCGAACTGCATCTGTCAATATAGGAGAAAACAGAGTGAAACCTAAAAATTCAAACTGTTACTGCAAACGGATGCTTCAACGTAGGAGAACGAAACTTGGGCATCCAAGTGGGATTGGTGTACTGATCATTACTTGAAAGTATCATGAAGATTGGATGAAAAAATGTATGTTGAGATTTCAGGAGACTCTAGTTTTTGGAAGTTTGGCAACCCCTTTCAATATAAGTGTTATTCGCGAGTCCCTGTACTAGGCTACATCAAGAGGAAACAAACCTTAGAGATAGAACGTAGAACTACTGTATTGTGTCAAGTTTAAGAAGCTAGCACAAACCGTGTTTGATTTAGAGTTCGAACTGTATCTGTCAATATAGGAGAAAACAGAGTGAAACCTAAAAATTCAAACTGTTACTGCAAACGGATGCTTCAATGTAGGAGAACGAAACTTGGGCATCCAAGTGGGATTGGTGTACTGATCATTACTTGAAAGTATCATGAAGATTGGATGAAAAAAATGTATGTTGAGATTTCAGGAGACTAGGTTTTTGGAAGTTTGGAAATCCCTTTCAATATAAGTGTTATTCGCGAGTCCCTGTATTAGGCTACATCAAGAGGAAACAAACCTTAGAGATAGAACGTAGAACTACTGTATTGTGTCACGTTTCAAGAAGCTAGCACAAACCGTGTTTGATTTAGAGTTCTAACTGCATCTGTCAATATAGAAGAAAACGCAGTGAAACCTAAAAATTCAAACTGTTACTGCAAACGGATGCTTCAACGTAGGAGAACGAAACTTGGACATCCAAGTTTGATTGGAGTACTGCTCATTATTTGGAAGTATCAGGAAGGTCGGAAAAAAAAATATGTTGTGATTTCAGGAGACTGTAGTTTTCTGGCAGCCTAACAACGCCTTTCATTGAATGAGTTATTCACCAGTCTCTGCTTAAGGCTACATCAAGAGGAAAGAAACCTTAGAGATAGAACGTAGAACTACTGTATTGTGTCAAGTTTCAAGAAGCTAGCACAAACCGTGTTTGATTTAGAGTTCGAACTGCATCTGTCAATATAGGAGAAAACAGAGTGAAACCTAAAAATTCAAACTGTTACTGCAAACGGATGCTTCAACGTAGGAGAACGAAACTTGGGCATCCAAGTGGGATTGGTGTACTGATCATTACTTGAAAGTATCATGAAGATTGGATAAAAAAAATGTATGTTGAGATTTCAGGAGACTCTAGTTTTTGGAAGTTTGGCAATCCCTTTCAATATAAGTGTTATTCGCGAGTCCCTGTATTAGGCTACATCAAGAGGAAACAAACCTTAGAGATAGAACGTAGAACTACTGTATTGTGTCACGTTTCAAGAAGCTAGCACAAACCGTGTTTGATTTAGAGTTCTAACTGCATCTGTCAATATAGAAGAAAACGCAGTGAAACCTAAAAATTCAAACTGTTACTGCAAACGGATGCTTCAACGTAGGAGAACGAAACTTGGACATCCAAGTTTGATAGGAGTACTGCTCATTATCTGAAAGTATCAGGAAGGTCGGAAAAAAAATATATGTTGTGATTTCAGGAGACTGTAGTTTTTTGGCAGCCTAAAAACGCCTTTCATTGAATGAGTTATTCGCCAGCCTGTGCTTAAGGCTACATCAAGAGGAAACAAACCTTAGAGATAGAACGTAGAACTACTGTATTGTGTCAAGTTTCAAGAAGCTAGCACAAACCGTGTTTGATTTAGAGTTCGAACTGCATCTGTCAATATAGGAGAAAACAGAGTGAAACCTAAAAATTCAAACTGTTAGTGCAAACGGATGCTTCAACGTAGGAGAACGATACTTGGGCATCCAAGTGGGATTGGTGTACTGATCATTACTTGAAAGTATCATGAAGATTGGATGAAAAAATGTATGTTGAGATTTCAAGAGACTCTAGTTTTTGGAAGTTTGGCAACCCCTTTCAATATAAGTGTTATTCGCGAGTCCCTGTATTAGGCTACATCAAGAGGAAACAAACCTTAGAGATAGAACGTAGAACTACTGTATTGTGTCACGTTTCAAGAAGCTAGCACAAACCGTGTTTGATTTAGAGTTCTAACTGCATCTGTCAATATAGAAGAAAACGCAGTGAAACCTAAAAATTCAAACTGTTACTGCAAACGGATGCTTCAACGTAGGAGAACGAAACGTGGACATCCAAGTTTGATTGGAGTACTGCTCATTATTTGAAAGTATCAGGAAGGTCGGAAAAAAAAATATATGTTGTGATTTCAGGAGACTGTAGTTTTTTGGCAGCCTAACAACGCCTTTCATTGAATGAGTTATTCGCCAGCCTGTGCTTAAGGCTACATCAAGAGGAAACAAACCTTAGAGATAGAACGTAGAACTTCTGTATTGTGTCACGTTTCAAGAAGCTAGCACAAACCGTGTTTGATTTAGACTTCTAACTGCATCTGTCAATATAGAAGAAAACGCAGTGAAACCTAAAAATTCAAACTGTTACTGCAAACGGATGCTTCAACGTAGGAGAACGAAACTTGGACATCCAAGTTTGATTGGAGTACTGCTCATTATTTGAAAGTATCAGGAAGGTCGGAAAAAAATATATGTTGTGATTTCAGGAGACAGTAGTTTTTTGGCAGCCTAACAACGCCTTTCATTGAATGAGTTATTCGCCAGCCTGTGCTTAAGGCTACATAAAGAGGAAACAAACCTTAGAGATAGAACGTAGAACTACTGTATTGTGTCAAGTTTCAAGAAGCTAGCACAAACCGTGTTTGATTTAGAGTTCGAACTGCATCTGTCAATATAGGAGAAAACAGAGTGAAACCTAAAAATTCAAACTGTTACTGCAAACGGATGCTTCAACGTAGGAGAACGATACTTGGGCATCCAAGTGGGATTGGTGTACTGATCATTACTTGAAAGTATCATGAAGACTGGATAAAAAAATGTATGTTGAGATTTCAGGAGACTCTAGTTTTTGGAAGTTTGGCAACCCCTTTCAATATAAGTGTTATTCGCGAGTCCCTGTATTAGGCTACATCAAGAGGAAACAAACCTTAGAGATAGAACGTAGAACTACTGTATTGTGTCACGTTTCAAGAAGCTAGCACAAACCGTGTTTGATTTAGAGTTCTAACTGCATCTGTCAATATAGAAGAAAACGCAGTGAAACCTAAAAATTCAAACTGTTACTGCAAACGGATGCTTCAACATAGGAGAACGAAACTTGGACATCCAAGTTTGATTGGAGTACTGCTCATTATTGGAAAGTATCAGGAAGGTCGGAAAAAAAATATATGTTGTGATTTCAGGAGACTGTAGTTTTCTGGCAGCCTAACAACGCCTTTCATTGAATGAGTTATTCACCAGTCTCTGCTTAAGGCTACATCAAGAGGAAACAAACCTTAGAGATAGAACGTAGAACTACTGTATTGTGTCAAGTTTCAAGAAGCTAGCACACAAACCGTGTTTGATTTAGAGTTCGAACTGCATCTGTCAATATAGGAGAAAACAGAGTGAAACCTAAAAATTCAAACTGATACTGCAAACGGATGCTTCAACGTAGGAGAACGAAACTTGGGCATCCAAGTGGGATTGGTGTACTGATCATTACTTGAAAGTATCATGAAGATTGGATGAAAAAATGTATGTTGAGATTTCAGGAGACTCTAGTTTTTGGAAGTTTGGCAACCCCTTTCAATATAAGTGTTATTCGCGAGTCCCTGTATTAGGCTACATAAAGAGGAAACAAAGGTTAGAGATAGAACGTAGAACTACTGTATTGTGTCACGTTTCAAGAAGCTAGCACAAACCGTGTTTGATTTAGAGTTGTAACTGCATCTGTCAATATAGAAGAAAACCCAGTGAAACCTAAAAATTCAAACTGTTACTGCAAACGGATGCTTCATTGTAGGAGAACGACACTTGGACATCCAAGTTTGATTGGAGTACTGCTCATTATTTGAAAGTATCAGGAAGGTCGGAAAAAAAATATATGTTGTGATGTCAGGAGACTGTAGTTTTTTGGCAGCCTAACAACGCCTTTCATTGAATGAGTTATTCACCAGCCTGTGCTTAAGGCTACATCAAGAGGAAACAAACCTTAGAGATAGAACGTAGAACTACTGTATTGTGTCAAGTTTCAAGAAGCTAGCACAAACCGTGTTTGATTTAGAGTTCGAACTGTATCTGTCAATATAGGAGAAAACAGAGTGAAACCTAAAAATTCAAACTGTTACTGCAAACGGATGCTTCAACGTAGGAGAACGAAACTTGGGCATCCAAGTGGGATTGGTGTACTGATCATTACTTGAAAGTATCATGAAGATTGGATTAAAAAATGTATGTTGTGATTTCAGGAGACTGTAGTTTTTTGGCAGCCTAACAACGCCTTTCATTGAATGAGTTATTCGCCAGCCTGTGCTTAAGGCTACATCAAGAGGAAACAAACCTTAGAGATAGAACGTAGAACTATTGTATTGTGTCACGTTTCAAGAAGCTAGCACAAACCGTGTTTGATTTAGAGTTCTAACTGCATCTGTCAATATAGAAGAAAACGCAGTGAAACCTAAAAATTCAAACTGTTACTGCAAACGGATGCTTCAACGTAGGAGAACAAAACTTGGACATCCAAGTTTGATTGGAGTACTGCTCATTATTTGGAAGTATCAGGAAGGTCGGAAAAAAATATATGTTGTGATTTCAGGAGACTGTAGTTTTCTGGCAGCCTAACAACGCCTTTCATTGAATGAGTTATTCACCAGTCTCTGCTTAAGGCTACATCAAGAGGAAAGAAACCTTAGAGATAGAACGTAGAACTACTGTATTGTGTCAAGTTTCAAGAAGCTAGCACACAAACCGTGTTTGATTTAGAGTTCGAACTGCATCTGTCAATATAGGAGAAAACAGAGTGAAACCTAAAAATTCAAACTGTTACTGCAAACGGATGCTTCAACGTAGGAGAACGAAACTTGGGCATCCAAGTGGGATTGGTGTACTGATCATTACTTGAAAGTATCATGAAGATTGGATGAAAAAATGTATGTTGAGATTTCAGGAGACTCTAGTTTTTGGAAGTTTGGCAACCCCTTTCAATATAAGTGTTATTCGCGAGTCCCTGTACTAGGCTACATCAAGAGGAAACAAACCTTAGAGATAGAACGTAGAACTACTGTATTGTGTCAAGTTTAAGAAGCTAGCACAAACCGTGTTTGATTTAGAGTTCGAACTGTATCTGTCAATATAGGAGAAAACAGAGTGAAACCTAAAAATTCAAACTGTTACTGCAAACGGATGCTTCAACGTAGGAGAACGAAACTTGGGCATCCAAGTGGGATTGGTGTACTGATCATTACTTGAAAGTATCATGAAGATTGGATGAAAAAAATGTATGTTGAGATTTCAGGAGACTAGGTTTTTGGAAGTTTGGAAATCCCTTTCAATATAAGTGTTATTCGCGAGTCCCTGTATTAGGCTACATCAAGAGGAAACAAACCTTAGAGATAGAACGTAGAACTACTGTATTGTGTCACGTTTCAAGAAGCTAGCACAAACCGTGTTTGATTTAGAGTTCTAACTGCATCTGTCAATATAGAAGAAAACGCAGTGAAACCTAAAAATTCAAACTGTTACTGCAAACGGATGCTTCAACGTAGGAGAACGAAACTTGGACATCCAAGTTTGATTGGAGTACTGCTCATTATTTGGAAGTATCAGGAAGGTCGGAAAAAAAAAATATGTTGTGATTTCAGGAGACTGTAGTTTTCTGGCAGCCTAACAACGCCTTTCATTGAATGAGTTATTCACCAGTCTCTGCTTAAGGCTACATCAAGAGGAAAGAAACCTTAGAGATAGAACGTAGAACTACTGTATTGTGTCAAGTTTCAAGAAGCTAGCACAAACCGTGTTTGATTTAGTGTTCGAACTGCATCTGTCAATATAGGAGAAAACAGAGTGAAACCTAAAAATTCAAACTGTTACTGCAAACGGATGCTTCAACGTAGGAGAACAAAACTTGGACATCCAAGTTTGATTGGAGTACTGCTCATTATTTGGAAGTATCAGGAAGGTCGGAAAAAAATATATGTTGTGATTTCAGGAGACTGTAGTTTTCTGGCAGCCTAACAACGCCTTTCATTGAATGAGTTATTCACCAGTCTCTGCTTAAGGCTACATCAAGAGGAAAGAAACCTTAGAGATAGAACGTAGAACTACTGTATTGTGTCAAGTTTCAAGAAGCTAGCACACAAACCGTGTTTGATTTAGAGTTCGAACTGCATCTGTCAATATAGGAGAAAACAGAGTGAAACCTAAAAATTCAAACTGTTACTGCAAACGGATGCTTCAACGTAGGAGAACGAAACTTGGGCATCCAAGTGGGATTGGTGTACTGATCATTACTTGAAAGTATCATGAAGATTGGATGAAAAAATGTATGTTGAGATTTCAGGAGACTCTAGTTTTTGGAAGTTTGGCAACCCCTTTCAATATAAGTGTTATTCGCGAGTCCCTGTACTAGGCTACATCAAGAGGAAACAAACCTTAGAGATAGAACGTAGAACTACTGTATTGTGTCAAGTTTAAGAAGCTAGCACAAACCGTGTTTGATTTAGAGTTCGAACTGTATCTGTCAATATAGGAGAAAACAGAGTGAAACCTAAAAATTCAAACTGTTACTGCAAACGGATGCTTCAACGTAGGAGAACGAAACTTGGGCATCCAAGTGGGATTGGTGTACTGATCATTACTTGAAAGTATCATGAAGATTGGATGAAAAAAATGTATGTTGAGATTTCAGGAGACTAGGTTTTTGGAAGTTTGGAAATCCCTTTCAATATAAGTGTTATTCGCGAGTCCCTGTATTAGGCTACATCAAGAGGAAACAAACCTTAGAGATAGAACGTAGAACTACTGTATTGTGTCACGTTTCAAGAAGCTAGCACAAACCGTGTTTGATTTAGAGTTCTAACTGCATCTGTCAATATAGAAGAAAACGCAGTGAAACCTAAAAATTCAAACTGTTACTGCAAACGGATGCTTCAACGTAGGAGAACGAAACTTGGACATCCAAGTTTGATTGGAGTACTGCTCATTATTTGGAAGTATCAGGAAGGTCGGAAAAAAAAAATATGTTGTGATTTCAGGAGACTGTAGTTTTCTGGCAGCCTAACAACGCCTTTCATTGAATGAGTTATTCACCAGTCTCTGCTTAAGGCTACATCAAGAGGAAAGAAACCTTAGAGATAGAACGTAGAACTACTGTATTGTGTCAAGTTTCAAGAAGCTAGCACAAACCGTGTTTGATTTAGAGTTCGAACTGCATCTGTCAATATAGGAGAAAACAGAGTGAAACCTAAAAATTCAAACTGTTACTGCAAACGGATGCTTCAACGTAGGAGAACGAAACTTGGGCATCCAAGTGGGATTGGTGTACTGATCATTACTTGAAAGTATCATGAAGATTGGATGAAAAAAATGTATGTTGAGATTTCAGGAGACTCTAGTTTTTGGAAGTTTGGCAATCCCTTTCAATATAAGTGTTATTCGCGAGTCCCTGTATTAGGCTACATCAAGAGGAAACAAACCTTAGAGATAGAACGTAGAACTACTGTATTGTGTCACGTTTCAAGAAGCTAGCACAAACCGTGTTTGATTTAGAGTTCTAACTGCATCTGTCAATATAGAAGAAAACGCAGTGAAACCTAAAAATTCAAACTGTTACTGCAAACGGATGCTTCAACGTAGGAGAACGAAACTTGGACATCCAAGTTTGATAGGAGTACTGCTCATTATCTGAAAGTATCAGGAAGGTCGGAAAAAAAATATATGTTGTGATTTCAGGAGACTGTAGTTTTTTGGCAGCCTAAAAACGCCTTTCATTGAATGAGTTATTCGCCAGCCTGTGCTTAAGGCTACATCAAGAGGAAACAAACCTTAGAGATAGAACGTAGAACTACTGTATTGTGTCAAGTTTCAAGAAGCTAGCACAAACCGTGTTTGATTTAGAGTTCGAACTGCATCTGTCAATATAGGAGAAAACAGAGTGAAACCTAAAAATTCAAACTGTTAGTGCAAACGGATGCTTCAACGTAGGAGAACGATACTTGGGCATCCAAGTGGGATTGGTGTACTGATCATTACTTGAAAGTATCATGAAGATTGGATGAAAAAATGTATGTTGAGATTTCAAGAGACTCTAGTTTTTGGAAGTTTGGCAACCCCTTTCAATATAAGTGTTATTCGCGAGTCCCTGTATTAGGCTACATCAAGAGGAAACAAACCTTAGAGATAGAACGTAGAACTACTGTATTGTGTCACGTTTCAAGAAGCTAGCACAAACCGTGTTTGATTTAGAGTTCTAACTGCATCTGTCAATATAGAAGAAAACGCAGTGAAACCTAAAAATTCAAACTGTTACTGCAAACGGATGCTTCAACGTAGGAGAACGAAACGTGGACATCCAAGTTTGATTGGAGTACTGCTCATTATTTGAAAGTATCAGGAAGGTCGGAAAAAAAAATATATGTTGTGATTTCAGGAGACTGTAGTTTTTTGGCAGCCTAACAACGCCTTTCATTGAATGAGTTATTCGCCAGCCTGTGCTTAAGGCTACATCAAGAGGAAACAAACCTTAGAGATAGAACGTAGAACTACTGTATTGTGTCACGTTTCAAGAAGCTAGCACAAACCGTGTTTGATTTAGACTTCTAACTGCATCTGTCAATATAGAAGAAAACGCAGTGAAACCTAAAAATTCAAACTGTTACTGCAAACGGATGCTTCAACGTAGGAGAACGAAACTTGGACATCCAAGTTTGATTGGAGTACTGCTCATTATTTGAAAGTATCAGGAAGGTCGGAAAAAAATATATGTTGTGATTTCAGGAGACAGTAGTTTTTTGGCAGCCTAACAACGCCTTTCATTGAATGAGTTATTCGCCAGCCTGTGCTTAAGGATACATAAAGAGGAAACAAACCTTAGAGATAGAACGTAGAACTACTGTATTGTGTCAAGTTTCAAGAAGCTAGCACAAACCGTGTTTGATTTAGAGTTCGAACTGCATCTGTCAATATAGGAGAAAACAGAGTGAAACCTAAAAATTCAAACTGTTACTGCAAACGGATGCTTCAACGTAGGAGAACGATACTTGGGCATCCAAGTGGGATTGGTGTACTGATCATTAGTTGAAAGTATCATGAAGACTGGATAAAAAAATGTATGTTGAGATTTCAGGAGACTCTAGTTTTTGGAAGTTTGGCAACCCCTTTCAATATAAGTGTTATTCGCGAGTCCCTGTATTAGGCTACATCAAGAGGAAACAAACCTTAGAGATAGAACGTAGAACTACTGTATTGTGTCACGTTTCAAGAAGCTAGCACAAACCGTGTTTGATTTAGAGTTCTAACTGCATCTGTCAATATAGAAGAAAACGCAGTGAAACCTAAAAATTCAAACTGTTACTGCAAACGGATGCTTCAACGTAGGAGAACGAAACTTGGACATCCAAGTTTGATTGGAGTACTGCTCATTATTGGAAAGTATCAGGAAGGTCGGAAAAAAATATATGTTGTGATTTCAGGAGACTGTAGTTTTCTGGCAGCCTAACAACGCCTTTCATTGAATGAGTTATTCACCAGTCTCTGCTTAAGGCTACATCAAGAGGAAACAAACCTTAGAGATAGAACGTAGAACTACTGTATTGTGTCAAGTTTCAAGAAGCTAGCACACAAACCGTGTTTGATTTAGAGTTCGAACTGCATCTGTCAATATAGGAGAAAACAGAGTGAAACCTAAAAATTCAAACTGATACTGCAAACGGATGCTTCAACGTAGGAGAACGAAACTTGGGCATCCAAGTGGGATTGGTGTACTGATCATTACTTGAAAGTATCATGAAGATTGGATGAAAAAATGTATGTTGAGATTTCAGGAGACTCTAGTTTTTGGAAGTTTGGCAACCCCTTTCAATATAAGTGTTATTCGCGAGTCCCTGTATTAGGCTACATAAAGAGGAAACAAAGGTTAGAGATAGAACGTAGAACTACTGTATTGTGTCACGTTTCAAGAAGCTAGCACAAACCGTGTTTGATTTAGAGTTGTAACTGCATCTGTCAATATAGAAGAAAACCCAGTGAAACCTAAAAATTCAAACTGTTACTGCAAACGGATGCTTCATTGTAGGAGAACGACACTTGGACATCCAAGTTTGATTGGAGTACTGCTCATTATTTGAAAGTATCAGGAAGGTCGGAAAAAAAATATATGTTGTGATGTCAGGAGACTGTAGTTTTTTGGCAGCCTAACAACGCCTTTCATTGAATGAGTTATTCACCAGCCTGTGCTTAAGGCTACATCAAGAGGAAACAAACCTTAGAGATAGAACATAGAACTACTGTATTGTGTCAAGTTTCAAGAAGCTAGCACAAACCGTGTTTGATTTAGAGTTCGAACTGTATCTGTCAATATAGGAGAAAACAGAGTGAAACCTAAAAATTCAAACTGTTACTGCAAACGGATGCTTCAACGTAGGAGAACGAAACTTGGGCATCCAAGTGGGATTGGTGTACTGATCATTACTTGAAAGTATCATGAAGATTGGATTAAAAAATGTATGTTGTGATTTCAGGAGACTGTAGTTTTTTGGCAGCCTAACAACGCCTTTCATTGAATGAGTTATTCGCCAGCCTGTGCTTAAGGCTACATCAAGAGGAAACAAACCTTAGAGATAGAACGTAGAACTATTGTATTGTGTCACGTTTCAAGAAGCTAGCACAAACCGTGTTTGATTTAGAGTTCTAACTGCATCTGTCAATATAGAAGAAAACGCAGTGAAACCTAAAAATTCAAACTGTTACTGCAAACGGATGCTTCAACGTAGGAGAACAAAACTTGGACATCCAAGTTTGATTGGAGTACTGCTCATTATTTGGAAGTATCAGGAAGGTCGGAAAAAAATATATGTTGTGATTTCAGGAGACTGTAGTTTTCTGGCAGCCTAACAACGCCTTTCATTGAATGAGTTATTCACCAGTCTCTGCTTAAGGCTACATCAAGAGGAAAGAAACCTTAGAGATAGAACGTAGAACTACTGTATTGTGTCAAGTTTCAAGAAGCTAGCACACAAACCGTGTTTGATTTAGAGTTCGAACTGCATCTGTCAATATAGGAGAAAACAGAGTGAAACCTAAAAATTCAAACTGTTACTGCAAACGGATGCTTCAACGTAGGAGAACGAAACTTGGGCATCCAAGTGGGATTGGTGTACTGATCATTACTTGAAAGTATCATGAAGATTGGATGAAAAAATGTATGTTGAGATTTCAGGAGACTCTAGTTTTTGGAAGTTTGGCAACCCCTTTCAATATAAGTGTTATTCGCGAGTCCCTGTACTAGGCTACATCAAGAGGAAACAAACCTTAGAGATAGAACGTAGAACTACTATATTGTGTCAAGTTTAAGAAGCTAGCACAAACCGTGTTTGATTTAGAGTTCGAACTGTATCTGTCAATATAGGAGAAAACAGAGTGAAACCTAAAAATTCAAACTGTTACTGCAAACGGATGCTTCAACGTAGGAGAACGAAACTTGGGCATCCAAGTGGGATTGGTGTACTGATCATTACTTGAAAGTATCATGAAGATTGGATGAAAAAATGTATGTTGTGATTTCAGGAGACTGTAGTTTTTTGGCAGCCTAACAACGCCTTTAATCGAATGAGTTATTCGCCAGCCTGTGCTTAAGGCTACATCAAGAGGAAACAAAACTTAGAAATAGAACGTAGAACTACTGTATTGTGTCACGTTTCAAGAAGCTAGCACAAACCGTGTTTGATTTAGAGTTCTAACTGCATCTGTCAATATAGAAGAAAACGCAGTGAAACCTAAAAATTCAAACTGTTACTGCAAACGGATGCTTCAACGTAGGAGAACGAAACTTGGACATCCAAGTTTGATTGGAGTACTGCTCATTATTTGAAAGTATCAGGAAGGTCGGAAAAAAAATATATGTTGTGATTTCAGGAGAATGTAGTTTTTTGGCAGCCTAACAACGCCTTTCATTGAATGAGTTATTCGCCAGCCTGTGCTTAAGGCTACATCAAGAGGAAACAAACCTTAGAGATAGAACGTAGAACTACTGTATTGTGTCAAGTTTCAAGAAGCTAGCACAAACCGTGTTTGATTTAGAGTTCGAACTGCATCTGTCAATATAGGAGAAAACAGAGTGAAACCTAAAAATTCAAACTGTTACTGCAAACGGATGCTTCAACGTAGGAGAACGATACTTGGGCATCCAAGTGGGATTGGTGTACTGATCATTACTTGAAAGTATCATGAAGATTGGATGAAAAAAATGTATGTTGAGATTTCAGGAGACTCTAGTTTTTGGAAGTTTGGCAATCCCTTTCAATATAAGTGTTATTCGCGAGTCCCTGTATTAGGCTACATCAAGAGGAAACAAACCTTAGAGATAGAACGTAGAACTACTGTATTGTGTCACGTTTCAAGAAGCTAGCACAAACCGTGTTTGATTTAGAGTTCTAACTGCATCTGTCAATATAGAAGAAAACGCAGTGAAACCTAAAAATTCAAACTGTTACTGCAAACGGATGCTTCAACGTAGGAGAACGAAACTTGGACATCCAAGTTTGATAGGAGTACTGCTCATTATCTGAAAGTATCAGGAAGGTCGGAAAAAAAATATATGTTGTGATTTCAGGAGACTGTAGTTTTTTGGCAGCCTAAAAACGCCTTTCATTGAATGAGTTATTCGCCAGCCTGTGCTTAAGGCTACATCAGGAGGAAACAAACCTTAGAGATAGAACGTAGAACTACTGTATTGTGTCAAGTTTCAAGAAGCTAGCACAAACCGTGTTTGATTTAGAGTTCGAACTGCATCTGTCAATATAGGAGAAAACAGAGTGAAACCTAAAAATTCAAACTGTTACTGCAAACGGATGCTTCAACGTAGGAGAACGATACTTGGGCATCCAAGTGGGATTGGTGTACTGATCATTACTTGAAAGTATCATGAAGATTGGATGAAAAAATGTATGTTGAGATTTCAGGAGACTAGGTTTTTGGAAGTTTGGAAATCCCTTTCAATATAAGTGTTATTCGCGAGTCCCTGTATAATCTACATCAAGAGGAAACAAACCTTAGAGATAGAACGTAGAACTACTGTATTGTGTCACGTTTCAAGAAGCTAGCACAAACCGTGTTTGATTTAGAGTTCTAACTGCATCTGTCAATATAGAAGAAAACGCAGTGAAACCTAAAAATTCAAACTGTTATTGCAAACGGATGCTTCAACGTAGGAGAACGAAACTTGGACATCCAAGTTTGATTGGAGTACTGCTCATTATCTGAAAGTATCAGGAAGGTCGGAAAAAAAATATATGTTGTGATTTCAGGAGACTGTAGTTTTTTGGCAGCCTAAAAACGCCTTTCATTGAATGAGTTATTCGCCAGCCTGTGCTTAAGGCTACATCAAGAGGAAACAAACCTTAGAGATAGAACGTAGAACTACTGTATTGTGTCAAGTTTCAAGAAGCTAGCACAAACCGTGTTTGATTTAGAGTTCGAACTGCATCTGTCAATATAGGAGAAAACAGAGTGAAACCTAAAAATTCAAACTGTTAGTGCAAACGGATGCTTCAACGTAGGAGAACGATACTTGGGCATCCAAGTGGGATTGGTGTACTGATCATTACTTGAAAGTATCATGAAGATTGGATGAAAAAATGTATGTTGAGATTTCAGGAGACTCTAGTTTTTGGAAGTTTGGCAACCCCTTTCAATATAAGTGTTATTCGCGAGTCCCTGTATTAGGCTACATCAAGAGGAAACAAACCTTAGAGATAGAACGTAGAACTACTGTATTGTGTCACGTTTCAAGAAGCTAGCACAAACCGTGTTTGATTTAGAGTTCTAACTGCATCTGTCAATATAGAAGAAAATGCAGTGAAACCTAAAAATTCAAACTGTTACTGCAAACGGATGCTTCAACGTAGGAGAACGAAACTTGGACATCCAAGTTTGATTGGAGTACTGCTCATTATTTGAAAGTATCAGGAAGGTCGGAAAAAAAAATATATGTTGTGATTTCAGGAGACTGTAGTTTTTTGGCAGCCTAACAACGCCTTTCATTGAATGAGTTATTCGCCAGCCTGTGCTTAAGGCTACATCAAGAGGAAACAAACCTTAGAGATAGAACGTAGAACTACTGTATTGTGTCACGTTTCAAGAAGCTAGCACAAACCGTGTTTGATTTAGACTTCTAACTGCATCTGTCAATATAGAAGAAAACGCAGTGAAACCTAAAAATTCCTACTGTTACTGCAAACGGATGCTTCAACGTAGGAGAACGAAACTTGGACATCCAAGTTTGATTGGAGTACTGCTCATTATTTGAAAGTATCAGGAAGGTCGGAAAAAAATATATGTTGTGATTTCAGGAGACTGTAGTTTTCTGGCAGCCTAACAACGCCTTTCATTGAATGAGTTATTCACCAGTCTCTGCTTAAGGCTACATCAAGAGGAAACAAACCTTAGAGATAGAACGTAGAACTACTGTATTGTGTCAAGTTTCAAGAAGCTAGCACACAAACCGTGTTTGATTTAGAGTTCGAACTGCATCTGTCAATATAGGAGAAAACAGAGTGAAACCTAAAAATTCAAACTGTTACTGCAAACGGATGCTTCAACGTAGGAGAACGAAACTTGGGCATCCAAGTGGGATTGGTGTACTGATCATTACTTGAAAGTATCATGAAGATTGGATGAAAAAATGTATGTTGAGATTTCAGGAGACTGTAGTTTTTTGGCAGCCTAACAACGCCTTTCATTGAATGATTTATTCGCCAGCCTGGGCTTAAGGCTACATCAAGAGCAAACAAACCTTAGAGATAGAACGTAGAACTACTGTATTGTGTCACGTTTCAAGAAGCTAGCACAAACCGTGTTTGATTTAGACTTCTAACTGCATCTGTCAATATAGAAGAAAACGCAGTGAAACCTAAAAATTCAAACTGTTACTGCAAACGGATGCTTCAACGTAGGAGAACGAAACTTGGACATCCAAGTTTGATTGGAGTACTGCTCATTATTTGAAAGTATCAGGAAGGTCGAAAAAAAAATATAGGTTGTGATTTCAGGAGACTGTAGTTTTTTGGCAGCCTAACAACGCCTTTCATTGAATGAGTTATTCGCCAGCCTGTGCTTAAGGCTACATCAAGAGGAAACAAACCTTAGAGATAGAACGTAGAACTACTGTATTGTGTCAAGTTTCAAGAAGCTAGCACAAACCGTGTTTGATTTAGAGTTCGAACTGCATCTGTCAATATAGGAGAAAACAGAGTGAAACCTAAAAATTCAAACTGTTACTGCAAACGGATGCTTCAACGTAGGAGAAAGATACTTGGGCATCCAAGTGGGATTGGTGTACTGATCATTACTTGAAAGTATCATGAAGATTGGATGAAAAAAATGTATGTTGAGATTTCAGGAGACTCTAGTTTTTGGAAGTTTGGCAATCCCTTTCAATATAAGTGTTATTCGCGAGTCCCTGTATTAGGCTACATCAAGAGGAAACAAACCTTAGAGATAGAACGTAGAACTACTGTATTGTGTCACGTTTCAAGAAGCTAGCACAAACCGTGTTTGATTTAGAGTTCTAACTGCATCTGTCAATATAGAAGAAAACGCAGTGAAACCTAAAAATTCAAACTGTTACTGCAAACGGATGCTTCAATGTAGGAGAACGAAACTTGGACATCTAAGTTTGATAGGAGTACTGCTCATTATCTGAAAGTATCAGGAAGGTCGGAAAAAAAAATATATGTTGTGATTTCAGGAGACTGTAGATTTTTGGCAGCCTAACAACGCCTTTCATTGAATGAGTTATTCGCCAGCCTGTGCTTAAGGCTACATCAAGAGGAAACAAACCTTAGAGATAGAACGTAGAACTACTGTATTGTGTCACGTTTCAAGAAGCTAGCACAAACCGTGTTTGATTTAGACTTCTAACTGCATCTGTCAATATAGAAGAAAACGCAGTGAAACCTAAAAATTCAAACTGTTACTGCAAACGGATGCTTCAACGTAGGAGAACGAAACTTGGACATCCAAGTTTGATTGGAGTACTGCTCAATATTTGAAAGTATCAGGAAGGTCGGAAAAAAATATATGTTGTGATTTCAGGAGACTGTAGTTTTCTGGCAGCCTAACAACGCCTTTCATTGAATGAGTTATTCACCAGTCTCTGCTTAAGGCTACATCAAGAGGAAACAAACCTTAGAGATAGAACGTAGAACTACTGTATTGTGTCAAGTTTCAAGAAGCTAGCACACAAACCGTGTTTGATTTAGAGTTCGAACTGCATCTGTCAATATAGGAGAAAACAGAGTGAAACCTAAAAATTCAAACTGTTACTGCAAACGGATGCTTCAACGTAGGAGAACGAAACTTGGGCATCCAAGTGGGATTGGTGTACTGATCATTACTTGAAAGTATCATGAAGATTGGATGAAAAAATGTATGTTGAGATTTCAGGAGACTCTAGTTTTTTTAAGTTTGGCAACCCCTTTCAATATAAGTGTTATTCGCGAGTCCCTGTATTAGGCTACATCAAGAGGAAACAAACCTTAGAGATAGAACGTAGAACTACTGTGTTGTGTCACGTTTCAAGAAGCTAGCACAAACCGTGTTTGATTTAGAGTTCTAACTGCATCTGTCAATATAGAAGAAAACGCAGTGAAACCTAAAAATTCAAACTGTTACTGCAAACGGATGCTTCAACGTAGGAGAACGAAACTTGGACATCCAAGTTTGATTGGATTACTGCTCATTATTTGAAAGTATCAGGAAGGTCGGAAAAAAAAATATATGTCGTGATTTCAGGAGACTGTAGTTTTTTGGCAGCCTAACAACGCCTTTCATTGAATGAGTTATTCGCCAGCCTGTGCTTAAGGCTACATCAAGAGGAAACAAACCTTAGAGATAGAACGAAGAACTACTGTATTGTGTCACGTTTCAAGAAGCTAGCACAAACCGTGTTTGACTTAGACTTCTAACTGCATCTGTCAATATAGAAGAAAACGCAGTGAAACCTAAAAATTCAAACTGTTACTGCAAACGGATGCTTCAACGTAGGAGAACGAAACTTGGACATCCAAGTTTGATTGGAGTACTGCTCATTATTTGAAAGTATCAGGAAGGTCGGAAAAAAATATATGTTGTGATTTCAGGAGACTGTAGTTTTCTGGCAGCCTAACAACGCCTTTCATTGAATGAGTTATTCACCAGTCTCTGCTTAAGGCTACATCAAGAGGAAACAAACCTTAGAGATAGAACGTAGAACTACTGTATTGTGTCAAGTTTCAAGAAGCTAGCACACAAACCGTGTTTGATTTAGAGTTCGAACTGCATCTGTCAATATAGGAGAAAACAGAGTGAAACCTAAAAATTCAAACTGTTACTGCAAACGGATGCTTCAACGTAGGAGAACGAAACTTGGGCATCCAAGTGGGATTGGTGTACTGATCATTACTTGAAAGTATCATGAAGATTGGATGAAAAAATGTATGTTGAGATTTCAGGAGACTCTAGTTTTTGGAAGTTTGGCAACCCCTTTCAATATAAGTGTTATTCGCGAGTCCCTGTATTAGGCTACATCAAGAGGAAACAAACCTTAGAGATAGAACGTAGAACTACTGTATTGTGTCACGTTTCAAGAAGCTAGCACAAACCGTGTTTGATTTAGAGTTCTAACTGCATCTGTCAATATAGAAGAAAACGCAGTGAAACCTAAAAATTCAAACTGTTACTGCAAACGGATGCTTCAACGTAGGAGAACGAAACTTGGACATCCAAGTTTGATTGGAGTACTGCTCATTATTTGAAAGTATCAGGAAGGTCGGAAAAAAAATATATGTTGTGATTTCAGGAGACTGTAGTTTTTTGGCAGCCTAACAACGCCTTTCATTGAATGAGTTATTCGCCAGCCTGTGCTTAAGGCAACATCAAGAGGAAACAAACCTTAGAGATAGAACGTAGAACTACTGTATTGTGTCAAGTTTCAAGAAGCTAGCACAAACCGTGTTTGATTTAGAGTTCGAACTGTATCTGTCAATATAGGAGAAAACAGAGTGAAACCTAAAAATTCAAACTGTTACTGCAAACGGATGCTTCAACGTAGGAGAATGAAACATGGGCATCCAAGTGGGATTGGTGTACTGATCATTACTTGAAAGTATCATGAAGATTGGATGAAAAAATGTATGTTGTGATTTCAGGAGACTGTAGTTTTTTGGCAGCCTAACAACGCCTTTCATTGAATGAGTTATTCGCCAGCCTGTGCTTAAGGCTACATCAAGAGGAAACAAACCTTAGAGATAGAACGTAGAACTACTGTATTGTGTCACGTTTCAAGAAGCTAGCACAAACCGTGTTTGATTTAGAGTTCTAACTGCATCTGTCAATATAGAAGAAAACGCAGTGAAACCTAAAAATTCAAACTGTTACTGCAAACGGATGCTTCAACGTAGGAGAACGAAACTTGGACATCCAAGTTTGATTGGAGTACTGCTCATTATTTGAAAGTATCAGGAAGGTCGGAAAAAAATATATGTTGTGATTTCAGGAGGCTGTAATTTTTTGGCAGCCTAACAACGCCTTTCATTGAATGAGTTATTCGCCAGCCTGTGCTTTAGGCTACATCAAGAGGAAACAAACCTTAGAGATAGAACGTAGAACTACTGTATTGTGTCAAGTTTCAAGAAGCTAGCACAAACCGTGTTTGATTTAGAGTTCGAACTGCATCTGTCAATATCGGAGAAAACAGAGTGAAACCTAAAAATTCAAACTGTTACTGCAAACGGATGCTTCAACTTAGGAGAACGATACTTGGGCATCCAAGTGGGATTGGTGTACTGATCATTACTTGAAAGTATCATGAAGATTGGATGAAAAAAATGTATGTTGAGATTTCAGGAGACTCTAGTTTTTGGAAGTTTGGCAATCCCTTTCAATATAAGTGTTATTCGCGAGTCCCTGTACTAGACTACATCAAGAGGAAACAAACCTTAGAGATAGAACGTAGAACTACTGTATTGTGTCACGTTTCAAGAAGCTAGCACAAACCGTGTTTGATTTAGAGTTCTAACTGCATCTGTCAATATAGAAGAAAACGCAGTGAAACCTAAAAATTCAAACTGTTACTGCAAACGGATGCTTCAACGTAGGAGAACGAAACTTGGACATCCAAGTTTGATTGGAGTACTGCTCATTATCTGAAAGTATCAGGAAGGTCGGAAAAAAAATATATGTTGTGATTTCAGGAGACTGTAGTTTTTTGGCAGCCTAACAACGCCTTTCATTGAATGAGTTATTCGCCAGCCTGGGCTTAAGGCTACATCAAGAGGAAACAAACCTTAGAGATAGAACGTAGAACTACTGTATTGTGTCAAGTTTCAAGAAGCTAGCACAAACCGTGTTTGATTTAGAGTTCGAACTGCATCTGTCAATATAGGAGAAAACAGAGTGAAACCTAAAAATTCAAACTGTTACTGCAAACGGATGCTTCAACGTAGGAGAACGATACTTGGGCATCCAAGTGGGAATGGTGTACTGATCATTACTTGAAAGTATCATGAAGATTGGATGAAAAAAATGTATGTTGAGATTTCAGGAGACTAGGTTTTTGGAAGTTTGGAAATCCCTTTCAATATAAGTGTTATTATTCGCGAGTCCCTGTATTAGGCTACATGAAGAGGAAACAAACCTTAGAGATAGAACGTAGAACTACTGTATTGTGTCACGTTTCAAGAAGCTAGCACAAACCGTGTTTGATTTAGAGTTCTAACTGCATCTGTCAATATAGAAGAAAACGCAGTGAAACCTAAAAATTCAAACTGTTACTGCAAACGGATGCTTCAACGTAGGACAACGAAACTTGGACATCCAAGTTTGATTGGAGTACTGCTCATTATTTGAAAGTATCAGGAAGGTCGGAAAAAAAATATATGTTGTGATTTCAGGAGACTGTAGTTTTTTGGCAGCCTAACAACGCCTTTCATTTAATGAGTTATTCGCCAGACTGTGCTTAAGGCTACATCAAGAGGAAACAAACCTTAGAGATAGAACGTAGAACTACTGTATTGTGTCAAGTTTCAAGAAGCTAGCACAAACCGTGTTTGACTTAGACTTCTAACTGCATCTGTCAATATAGAAGAAAACGCAGTGAAACCTAAAAATTCAAACTGTTACTGCAAACGGATGCTTCAACGTAGGAGAACGAAACTTGGACATCCAAGTTTGATTGGATTACTGCTCATTATTTGAAAGTATCAGGAAGGTCGGAAAAAAAAATATATGTCGTGATTTCAGGAGACTGTAGTTTTTTGGCAGCCTAACAACGCCTTTCATTGAATGAGTTATTCGCCAGCCTGTGCTTAAGGCTACATCAAGAGGAAACAAACCTTAGAGATAGAACGTAGAACTACTGTATTGTGTCACGTTTCAAGAAGCTAGCACAAACCGTGTTTGACTTAGACTTCTAACTGCATCTGTCAATATAGAAGAAAACGCAGTGAAACCTAAAAATTCAAACTGTTACTGCAAACGGATGCTTCAACGTAGGAGAACGAAACTTGGACATCCAAGTTTGATTGGAGTACTGCTCATTATTTGAAAGTATCAGGAAGGTCGGAAAAAAATATATGTTGTGATTTCAGGAGACTGTAGTTTTCTGGCAGCCTAACAACGCCTTTCATTGAATGAGTTATTCACCAGTCTCTGCTTAAGGCTACATCAAGAGGAAACAAACCTTAGAGATAGAACGTAGAACTACTGTATTGTGTCAAGTTTCAAGAAGCTAGCACACAAACCGTGTTTGATTTAGAGTTCGAACTGCATCTGTCAATATAGGAGAAAACAGAGTGAAACCTAAAAATTCAAACTGTTACTGCAAACGGATGCTTCAACGTAGGAGAACGAAACTTGGGCATCCAAGTGGGATTGGTGTACTGATCATTACTTGAAAGTATCATGAAGATTGGATGAAAAAATGTATGTTGAGATTTCAGGAGACTCTAGTTTTTGGAAGTTTGGCAACCCCTTTCAATATAAGTGTTATTCGCGAGTCCCTGTATTAGGCTACATCAAGAGGAAACAAACCTTAGAGATAGAACGTAGAACTACTGTATTGTGTCACGTTTCAAGAAGCTAGCACAAACCGTGTTTGATTTAGAGTTCTAACTGCATCTGTCAATATAGAAGAAAACGCAGTGAAACCTAAAAATTCAAACTGTTACTGCAAACGGATGCTTCAACGTAGGAGAACGAAACTTGGACATCCAAGTTTGATAGGAGTACTGCTCATTATCTGAAAGTATCAGGAAGGTCGGAAAAAAAATATATGTTGTGATTTCAGGAGACTGTAGTTTTTTGGCAGCCTAAAAACGCCTTTCATTGAATGAGTTATTCGCCAGCCTGTGCTTAAGGCTACATCAGGAGGAAACAAACCTTAGAGATAGAACGTAGAACTACTGTATTGTGTCAAGTTTCAAGAAGCTAGCACAAACCGTGTTTGATTTAGAGTTCGAACTGCATCTGTCAATATAGGAGAAAACAGAGTGAAACCTAAAAATTCAAACTGTTACTGCAAACGGATGCTTCAACGTAGGAGAACGATACTTGGGCATCCAAGTGGGATTGGTGTACTGATCATTACTTGAAAGTATCATGAAGATTGGATGAAAAAATGTATGTTGAGATTTCAGGAGACTAGGTTATTGGAAGTTTGGAAATCCCTTTCAATATAAGTGTTATTCGCGAGTCCCTGTATAATCTACATCAAGAGGAAACAAACCTTAGAGATAGAACGTAGAACTACTGTATTGTGTCACGTTTCAAGAAGCTAGCACAAACCGTGTTTGATTTAGAGTTCTAACTGCATCTGTCAATATAGAAGAAAACGCAGTGAAACCTAAAAATTCAAACTGTTATTGCAAACGGATGCTTCAACGTAGGAGAACGAAACTTGGACATCCAAGTTTGATTGGAGTACTGCTCATTATCTGAAAGTATCAGGAAGGTCGGAAAAAAAATATATGTTGTGATTTCAGGAGACTGTAGTTTTTTGGCAGCCTAAAAACGCCTTTCATTGAATGAGTTATTCGCCAGCCTGTGCTTAAGGCTACATCAAGAGGAAACAAACCTTAGAGATAGAACGTAGAACTACTGTATTGTGTCAAGTTTCAAGAAGCTAGCACAAACCGTGTTTGATTTAGAGTTCGAACTGCATCTGTCAATATAGGAGAAAACAGAGTGAAACCTAAAAATTCAAACTGTTAGTGCGAACGGATGCTTCAACGTAGGAGAACGATACTTGGGCATCCAAGTGGGATTGGTGTACTGATCATTACTTGAAAGTATCATGAAGATTGGATGAAAAAATGTATGTTGAGATTTCAGGAGACTCTAGTTTTTGGAAGTTTGGCAACCCCTTTCAATATAAGTGTTATTCGCGAGTCCCTGTATTAGGCTACATCAAGAGGAAACAAACCTTAGAGATAGAACGTAGAACTACTGTATTGTGTCCCGTTTCAAGAAGCTAGCACAAACCGTGTTTGATTTAGAGTTCTAACTGCATCTGTCAATATAGAAGAAAACGCAGTGAAACCTAAAAATTCAAACTGTTACTGCAAACGGATGCTTCAACGTAGGAGAACGAAACTTGGACATCCAAGTTTGATTGGAGTACTGCTCATTATTTGAAAGTATCAGGAAGGTCGGAAAAAAAAATATATGTTGTGATTTCAGGAGACTGTAGTTTTTTGGCAGCCTAACAACGCCTTTCATTGAATGAGTTATTCGCCAGCCTGTGCTTAAGGCTACATCAAGAGGAAACAAACCTTAGAGATAGAACGTAGAACTACTGTATTGTGTCACGTTTCAAGAAGCTAGCACAAACCGTGTTTGATTTAGACTTCTAACTGCATCTGTCAATATAGAAGAAAACGCAGTGAAACCTAAAAATTCCTACTGTTACTGCAAACGGATGCTTCAACGTAGGAGAACGAAACTTGGACATCCAAGTTTGATTGGAGTACTGCTCATTATTTGAAAGTATCAGGAAGGTCGGAAAAAAATATATGTTGTGATTTCAGGAGACTGTAGTTTTCTGGCAGCCTAACAACGCCTTTCATTGAATGAGTTATTCACCAGTCTCTGCTTAAGGCTACATCAAGAGGAAACAAACCTTAGAGATAGAACGTAGAACTACTGTATTGTGTCAAGTTTCAAGAAGCTAGCACACAAACCGTGTTTGATTTAGAGTTCGAACTGCATCTGTCAATATAGGAGAAAACAGAGTGAAACCTAAAAATTCAAACTGTTACTGCAAACGGATGCTTCAACGTAGGAGAACGAAACTTGGGCATCCAAGTGGGATTGGTGTACTGATCATTACTTGAAAGTATCATGAAGATTGGATGAAAAAATGTATGTTGAGATTTCAGGAGACTCTAGTTTTTTTAAGTTTGGCAACCCCTTTCAATATAAGTGTTATTCGCGAGTCCCTGTATTAGGCTACATCAAGAGGAAACAAACCTTAGAGATAGAACGTAGAACTACTGTGTTGTGTCACGTTTCAAGAAGCTAGCACAAACCGTGTTTGATTTAGAGTTCTAACTGCATCTGTCAATATAGAAGAAAACGCAGTGAAACCTAAAAATTCAAACTGTTACTGCAAACGGATGCTTCAACGTAGGAGAACGAAACTTGGACATCCAAGTTTGATTGGATTACTGCTCATTATTTGAAAGTATCAGGAAGGTCGGAAAAAAAAATATATGTCGTGATTTCAGGAGACTGTAGTTTTTTGGCAGCCTAACAACGCCTTTCATTGAATGAGTTATTCGCCAGCCTGTGCTTAAGGCTACATCAAGAGGAAACAAACCTTAGAGATAGAACGAAGAACTACTGTATTGTGTCACGTTTCAAGAAGCTAGCACAAACCGTGTTTGACTTAGACTTCTAACTGCATCTGTCAATATAGAAGAAAACGCAGTGAAACCTAAAAATTCAAACTGTTACTGCAAACGGATGCTTCAACGTAGGAGAACGAAACTTGGACATCCAAGTTTGATTGGAGTACTGCTCATTATTTGAAAGTATCAGGAAGGTCGGAAAAAAATATATGTTGTGATTTCAGGAGACTGTAGTTTTCTGGCAGCCTAACAACGCCTTTCATTGAATGAGTTATTCACCAGTCTCTGCTTAAGGCTACATCAAGAGGAAACAAACCTTAGAGATAGAACGTAGAACTACTGTATTGTGTCAAGTTTCAAGAAGCTAGCACACAAACCGTGTTTGATTTAGAGTTCGAACTGCATCTGTCAATATAGGAGAAAACAGAGTGAAACCTAAAAATTCAAACTGTTACTGCAAACGGATGCTTCAACGTAGGAGAACGAAACTTGGGCATCCAAGTGGGATTGGTGTACTGATCATTACTTGAAAGTATCATGAAGATTGGATGAAAAAATGTATGTTGAGATTTCAGGAGACTCTAGTTTTTGGAAGTTTGGCAACCCCTTTCAATATAAGTGTTATTCGCGAGTCCCTGTATTAGGCTACATCAAGAGGAAACAAACCTTAGAGATAGAACGTAGAACTACTGTATTGTGTCACGTTTCAAGATGCTAGCACAAACCGTGTTTGATTTAGAGTTCTAACTGCATCTGTCAATATAGAAGAAAACGCAGTGAAACCTAAAAATTCAAACTGTTACTGCAAACGGATGCTTCAACGTAGGAGAACGAAACTTGGACATCCAAGTTTGATTGGAGTACTGCTCATTATTTGAAAGTATCAGGAAGGTCGGAAAAAAAATATATGTTGTGATTTCAGGAGACTGTAGTTTTTTGGCAGCCTAACAACGCCTTTCATTGAATGAGTTATTCGCCAGCCTGTGCTTAAGGCAACATCAAGAGGAAACAAACCTTAGAGATAGAACGTAGAACTACTGTATTGTGTCAAGTTTCAAGAAGCTAGCACAAACCGTGTTTGATTTAGAGTTCGAACTGTATCTGTCAATATAGGAGAAAACAGAGTGAAACCTAAAAATTCAAACTGTTACTGCAAACGGATGCTTCAACGTAGGAGAATGAAACTTGGGCATCCAAGTGGGATTGGTGTACTGATCATTACTTGAAAGTATCATGAAGATTGGATGAAAAAATGTATGTTGTGATTTCAGGAGACTGTAGTTTTTTGGCAGCCTAACAACGCCTTTCATTGAATGAGTTATTCGCCAGCCTGTGCTTAAGGCTACATCAAGAGGAAACAAACCTTAGAGATAGAACGTAGAACTACTGTATTGTGTCACGTTTCAAGAAGCTAGCACAAACCGTGTTTGATTTAGAGTTCTAACTGCATCTGTCAATATAGAAGAAAACGCAGTGAAACCTAAAAATTCAAACTGTTACTGCAAACGGATGCTTCAACGTAGGAGAACGAAACTTGGACATCCAAGTTTGATTGGAGTACTGCTCATTATTTGAAAGTATCAGGAAGGTCGGAAAAAAATATATGTTGTGATTTCAGGAGGCTGTAATTTTTTGGCAGCCTAACAACGCCTTTCATTGAATGAGTTATTCGCCAGCCTGTGCTTTAGGCTACATCAAGAGGAAACAAACCTTAGAGATAGAACGTAGAACTACTGTATTGTGTCAAGTTTCAAGAAGCTAGCACAAACCGTGTTTGATTTAGAGTTCGAACTGCATCTGTCAATATCGGAGAAAACAGAGTGAAACCTAAAAATTCAAACTGTTACTGCAAACGGATGCTTCAAATTAGGAGAACGATACTTGGGCATCCAAGTGGGATTGGTGTACTGATCATTACTTGAAAGTATCATGAAGATTGGATGAAAAAAATGTATGTTGAGATTTCAGGAGACTCTAGTTTTTGGAAGTTTGGCAATCCCTTTCAATATAAGTGTTATTCGCGAGTCCCTGTACTAGACTACATCAAGAGGAAACAAACCTTAGAGATAGAACGTAGAACTACTGTATTGTGTCACGTTTCAAGAAGCTAGCACAAACCGTGTTTGATTTAGAGTTCTAACTGCATCTGTCAATATAGAAGAAAACGCAGTGAAACCTAAAAATTCAAACTGTTACTGCAAACGGATGCTTCAACGTAGGAGAACGAAACTTGGACATCCAAGTTTGATTGGAGTACTGCTCATTATCTGAAAGTATCAGGAAGGTCGGAAAAAAAATATATGTTGTGATTTCAGGAGACTGTAGTTTTTTGGCAGCCTAACAACGCCTTTCATTGAATGAGTTATTCGCCAGCCTGGGCTTAAGGCTACATCAAGAGGAAACAAACCTTAGAGATAGAACGTAGAACTACTGTATTGTGTCAAGTTTCAAGAAGCTAGCACAAACCGTGTTTGATTTAGAGTTCGAACTGCATCTGTCAATATAGGAGAAAACAGAGTGAAACCTAAAAATTCAAACTGTTACTGCAAACGGATGCTTCAACGTAGGAGAACGATACTTGGGCATCCAAGTGGGAATGGTGTACTGATCATTACTTGAAAGTATCATGAAGATTGGATGAAAAAAATGTATGTTGAGATTTCAGGAGTCTAGGTTTTTGGAAGTTTGGAAATCCCTTTCAATATAAGTGTTATTATTCGCGAGTCCCTGTATTAGGCTACATGAAGAGGAAACAAACCTTAGAGATAGAACGTAGAACTACTGTATTGTGTCACGTTTCAAGAAGCTAGCACAAACCGTGTTTGATTTAGAGTTCTAACTGCATCTGTCAATATAGAAGAAAACGCAGTGAAACCTAAAAATTCAAACTGTTACTGCAAACGGATGCTTCAACGTAGGACAACGAAACTTGGACATCCAAGTTTGATTGGAGTACTGCTCATTATTTGAAAGTATCAGGAAGGTCGGAAAAAAAATATATGTTGTGATTTCAGGAGACTGTAGTTTTTTGGCAGCCTAACAACGCCTTTCATTTAATGAGTTATTCGCCAGCCTGTGCTTAAGGCTACATCAAGAGGAAACAAACCTTAGAGATAGAACGTAGAACTACTGTATTGTGTCAAGTTTCAAGAAGCTAGCACAAACCGTGTTTGACTTAGACTTCTAACTGCATCTGTCAATATAGAAGAAAACGCAGTGAAACCTAAAAATTCAAACTGTTACTGCAAACGGATGCTTCAACGTAGGAGAACGAAACTTGGACATCCAAGTTTGATTGGATTACTGCTCATTATTTGAAAGTATCAGGAAGGTCGGAAAAAAAAATATATGTCGTGATTTCAGGAGACTGTAGTTTTTTGGCAGCCTAACAACGCCTTTCATTGAATGAGTTATTCGCCAGCCTGTGCTTAAGGCTACATCAAGAGGAAACAAACCTTAGAGATAGAACGTAGAACTACTGTATTGTGTCACGTTTCAAGAAGCTAGCACAAACCGTGTTTGACTTAGACTTCTAACTGCATCTGTCAATATAGAAGAAAACGCAGTGAAACCTAAAAATTCAAACTGTTACTGCAAACGGATGCTTCAACGTAGGAGAACGAAACTTGGACATCCAAGTTTGATTGGAGTACTGCTCATTATTTGAAAGTATCAGGAAGGTCGGAAAAAAATATATGTTGTGATTTCAGGAGACTGTAGTTTTCTGGCAGCCTAACAACGCCTTTCATTGAATGAGTTATTCACCAGTCTCTGCTTAAGGCTACATCAAGAGGAAACAAACCTTAGAGATAGAACGTAGAACTACTGTATTGTGTCAAGTTTCAAGAAGCTAGCACACAAACCGTGTTTGATTTAGAGTTCGAACTGCATCTGTCAATATAGGAGAAAACAGAGTGAAACCTAAAAATTCAAACTGTTACTGCAAACGGATGCTTCAACGTAGGAGAACGAAACTTGGGCATCCAAGTGGGATTGGTGTACTGATCATTACTTGAAAGTATCATGAAGATTGGATGAAAAAATGTATGTTGAGATTTCAGGAGACTCTAGTTTTTGGAAGTTTGGCAACCCCTTTCAATATAAGTGTTATTCGCGAGTCCCTGTATTAGGCTACATCAAGAGGAAACAAACCTTAGAGATAGAACGTAGAACTACTGTATTGTGTCACGTTTCAAGAAGCTAGCACAAACCGTGTTTGATTTAGAGTTCTAACTGCATCTGTCAATATAGAAGAAAACGCAGTGAAACCTAAAAATTCAAACTGTTACTGCAAACGGATGCTTCAACGTAGGAGAACGAAACTTGGACATCCAAGTTTGATTGGAGTACTGCTCATTATTTGAAAGTATCAGGAAGGTCGGAAAAAAAATATATGTTGTGATTTCAGGAGACTGTAGTTTTTTGGCAGCCTAACAACGCCTTTCATTGAATGAGTTATTCGCCAGCCTGTGCTTAAGGCAACATCAAGAGGAAACAAACCTTAGATATAGAACGTAGAACTACTGTATTGTGTCAAGTTTCAAGAAGCTAGCACAAACCGTGTTTGATTTAGAGTTCGAACTGTATCTGTCAATATAGGAGAAAACAGAGTGAAACCTAAAAATTCAAACTGTTACTGCAAACGGATGCTTCAACGTAGGAGAATGAAACTTGGGCATCCAAGTGGGATTGGTGTACTGATCATTACTTGAAAGTATCATGAAGATTGGATGAAAAAATGTATGTTGTGATTTCAGGAGACTGTAGTTTTTTGGCAGCCTAACAACGCCTTTCATTGAATGAGTTATTCGCCAGCCTGTGCTTAAGGCTACATCAAGAGGAAACAAACCTTAGAGATAGAACGTAGAACTACTGTATTGTGTCACGTTTCAAGAAGCTAGCACAAACCGTGTTTGATTTAGAGTTCTAACTGCATCTGTCAATATAGAAGAAAACGCAGTGAAACCTAAAAATTCAAACTGTTACTGCAAACGGATGCTTCAACGTAGGAGAACGAAACTTGGACATCCAAGTTTGATTGGAGTACTGCTCATTATTTGAAAGTATCAGGAAGGTCGGAAAAAAATATATGTTGTGATTTCAGGAGGCTGTAATTTTTTGGCAGCCTAACAACGCCTTTCATTGAATGAGTTATTCGCCAGCCTGTGCTTTAGGCTACATCAAGAGGAAACAAACCTTAGAGATAGAACGTAGAACTACTGTATTGTGTCAAGTTTCAAGAAGCTAGCACAAACCGTGTTTGATTTAGAGTTTGAACTGCATCTGTCAATATCGGAGAAAACAGAGTGAAACCTAAAAATTCAAACTGTTACTGCAAACGGATGCTTCAACTTAGGAGAACGATACTTGGGCATCCAAGTGGGATTGGTGTACTGATCATTACTTGAAAGTATCATGAAGATTGGATGAAAAAAATGTATGTTGAGATTTCAGGAGACTCTAGTTTTTGGAAGTTTGGCAATCCCTTTCAATATAAGTGTTATTCGCGAGTCCCTGTACTAGACTACATCAAGAGGAAACACACCTTAGAGATAGAACGTAGAACTACTGTATTGTGTCACGTTTCAAGAAGCTAGCACAAACCGTGTTTGATTTAGAGTTCTAACTGCATCTGTCAATATAGAAGAAAACGCAGTGAAACCTAAAAATTCAAACTGTTACTGCAAACGGATGCTTCAACGTAGGAGAACGAAACTTGGACATCCAAGTTTGATTGGAGTACTGCTCATTATCTGAAAGTATCAGGAAGGTCGGAAAAAAAATATATGTTGTGATTTCAGGAGACTGTAGTTTTTTGGCAGCCTAACAACGCCTTTCATTGAATGAGTTATTCGCCAGCCTGGGCTTAAGGCTACATCAAGAGGAAACAAACCTTAGAGATAGAACGTAGAACTACTGTATTGTGTCAAGTTTCAAGAAGCTAGCACAAACCGTGTTTGATTTAGAGTTCGAACTGCATCTGTCAATATAGGAGAAAACAGAGTGAAACCTAAAAATTCAAACTGTTACTGCAAACGGATGCTTCAACGTAGGAGAACGATACTTGGGCATCCAAGTGGGAATGGTGTACTGATCATTACTTGAAAGTATCATGAAGATTGGATGAAAAAAATGTATGTTGAGATTTCAGGAGACTAGGTTTTTGGAAGTTTGGAAATCCCTTTCAATATAAGTGTTATTATTCGCGAGTCCCTGTATTAGGCTACATGAAGAGGAAACAAACCTTAGAGATAGAACGTAGAACTACTGTATTGTGTCACGTTTCAAGAAGCTAGCACAAACCGTGTTTGATTTAGAGTTCTAACTGCATCTGTCAATATAGAAGAAAACGCAGTGAAACCTAAAAATTCAAACTGTTACTGCAAACGGATGCTTCAACGTAGGACAACGAAACTTGGACATCCAAGTTTGATTGGAGTACTGCTCATTATTTGAAAGTATCAGGAAGGTCGGAAAAAAAATATATGTTGTGATTTCAGGAGACTGTAGTTTTTTGGCAGCCTAACAACGCCTTTCATTTAATGAGTTATTCGCCAGCCTGTGCTTAAGGCTACATCAAGAGGAAACAAACCTTAGAGATAGAACGTAGAACTACTGTATTGTGTCAAGTTTCAAGAAGCTAGCACAAACCGTGTTTGATTTAGAGTTCGAACTGCATCTGTCAATATAGGAGAAAACAGAGTGAAACCTAAAAATTCATACTGTTACTGCAAACGGATGCTTCAACGTAGGAGAACGATACTTGGGCATCCAAGTGGGATTGGTGTACTGATCATTACTTGAAAGTATCATGAAGATTGGATGAAAAAATGTATGATGTGATTTCAGGAGACTGTAGTTTTTTGGCAGCCTAACAACGCCTTTCATTGAATGAGTTATTCGCCAGCCTGTGCTTAAGGCTACATCAAGAGGAAACAAACCTTAGAGATAGAACGTAGAACTACTGTATTGTGTCACGTTTCAAGAAGCTAGCACAAACCGTGTTTGATTTAGAGTTCTAACTGCATCTGTCAATATAGAAGAAAACGCAGTGAAACCTAAAAATTCAAACTGTTACTGCAAACGGATGCTTCAACGTAGGAGAACGAAACTTGGACATCCAAGTTTGATTGGAGTACTGCTCATTATCTGAAAGTATCAGGAAGGTCGGAAAAAAAATATATGTTGTGATTTCAGGAGACTGTAGTTTTTTGGCAGCCTAACAACGCCTTTCATTGAATGAGTTATTCACCAGCCTGTGCTTAAGGCTACATCAAGAGGAAACAAACCTTAGAGATAGAACGTAGAACTACTGTATTGTGTCAAGTTTCAAGAAGCTAGCACAAACCGTGTTTGATTTAGAGTTCGAACTGCATCTGTCAATATAGGAGAAAACAGAGTGAAACCTAAAAATTCATACTGTTACTGCAAACGGATGCTTCAACGTAGGAGAACGATACTTGGGCATCCAAGTGGGATTGGTGTACTGATCATTACTTGAAAGTATCATGAAGATTGGATGAAAAAATGTATATTGAGATTTCAGGAGACTCTAGTTTTTGGAAGTTTGGCAACCCCTTTCAATATAAGGGTTATTCGCGAGTCCCTGTATTAGGCTACATCAAGAGGAAACAAACCTTAGAGATAGAACGTAGAACTACTGTATTGTGTCACGTTTCAAGAAGCTAGCACAAACCCTGTTTGATTTAGAGTTCTAACTGCATCTGTCAATATAGAAGAAAACGCAGTGAAACCTAAAAATTCAAACTGTTACTGCAAACGGATGCTTCAAATTAGGAGAACGAAACTTGGACATCCAAGTTTGATTGGAGTACTGCTCATTATTTGAAAGTATTAGGAAGGTCGGAAAATAAATATATGTTGTGATTTCAGGAGACTGTAGTTTTTTGGCAGCCTAACAACGCCTTTCATTGAATGAGTTATTCGCCAGGCTGTGCTTAAGGCTACATCAAGAGGAAACAAACCTTAGAGATAGAACGTAGAACTACTGTATTGTGTTAAGTTTCAAGAAGCTAGCACAAACCGAGTTTGATTTAGAGTTCTAACTGCATCTGTCAATATAGAAGAAAACGCAGTGAAACCTAAAAATTCAAACTGTTACTGCAAACGGATGCTTCCACGTAGGAGAACGAAACTTGGACATCCAAGTTTGATTGGAGTACTGCTCATTATTTGAAAGTATCAGGAAGGTCGGAAAAAAAATATATGTTGTGATTTCAGGAGACTGTAGTTTTTTGGCAGCCTAACAACGCCTTTCATTGAATGAGTTATTCGCCAGGCTGTGCTTAAGGCTACATCAAGAGGAAACAAACCTTAGAGATAGAACGTAGAACTACTGTATTGTGTTAAGTTTCAAGAAGCTAGCACAAACCGAGTTTGATTTAGAGTTCTAACTGCATCTGTCAATATAGAAGAAAACGCAGTGAAACCTAAAAATTCAAACTGTTACTGCAAACGGATGCTTCCACGTAGGAGAACGAAACTTGGACATCCAAGTTTGATTGGAGTACTGCTCATTATTTGAAAGTATCAGGAAGGTCGGAAAAAAAATATATGTTGTGATTTCAGGAGACTGTAGTTTTTTGGCAGCCTAACAATGCCTTTCATTGAATGAGTTATTCGCCAGCCTGTGCTTAAGGCTACATCAAGAGGAAACAAACCTTAGAGATAGAACGTAGAATTACTGTATTGTGTCAAGTTTCAAGAAGCTAGCACACAAACCGTGTTTGATTTAGAGTTCGAACTGCATCTGTCAATATAGGAGAAAACAGAGTGAAACCTAAAAATTCAAACTGTTACTGCAAACGGATGCTTCAACGTAGGAGAACGAAACTTGGGCATCCAAGTGGGATTGGTGTACTGATCATTACTTGAAAGTATCATGAAGATTGGATGAAAAAATGTATGTTGAGATTTCAGGAGACTCTAGTTTTTGGAAGTTTGGCAACCCCTTTCAATATAAGTGTTATTCGCGAGTCCCTGTATTAGGCTACATCAAGAGGAAACAAACCTTAGAGATAGAACGTAGAACTACTGTATTGTGTCACGTTTCAAGAAGCTAGCACAAACCGTGTTTGATTTAGAGTTCTAACTGCATCTGTCAATATAGAAGAAAACGCAGTGAAACCTAAAAATTCAAACTGTTACTGCAAACGGATGCTTCAACTTAGGAGAACGAAACTTGGACATCCAAGTTTGATTGGAGTACTGCTCATTATTTGAAAGTATCAGGAAGGTCGGAAAAAAAATATATGTTGTGATTTCAGGAGACTGTAGTTTTTTGGCAGCCTAACAACGCCTTTCATTGAATGAGTTATTCGCCAGCCTGTGCTTAAGGCTACATCAAGAGGAAACAAACCTTAGAGATAGAACGTAGAACTACTGTATTGTGTCAAGTTTCAAAAAGCTAGCACAAACCGTGTTTGATTTAGAGTTCGAACTGCATCTGTCAATATAGGAGAAAACAGAGTGAAACCTAAAAATTCAAACTGTTACTGCAAACGGATGCTTCAACGTAGGAGAACGATACTTGGGCATCCAAGTGGGATTGGTGTACTGATCATTACTTGAAAGTATCATGAAGATTGGATGAAAAAAATGTATGTTGAGATTTCAGGAGACTAGGTTTTTGGAAGTTTGGAAATCCCTTTCAATATAAGTGTTATTATTCGCGATTCCCTGTATTAGGCTACATCAAGAGGAATCAAACCTTAGAGATAGAACGTAGAACTACTGTATTGTGTCACGTTTCAAGAAGCTAGCACAAACCGTGTTTGATTTAGACTTCTAACTGCATCTGTCAATATAGGAGAAAACGCAGTGAAACCTAAAAATTCAAACTGTTACTGCAAACGGATGCTTCAACGTAGGAGAACGAAACTTGGACATCCAAGTTTGATTGGAGTACTGCTCATTATTTGAAAGTATCAGGAAGGTCGGAAAAAAAATATATGTTGTGATTTCAGGAGACTGTAGTTTTTTGGCAGCCTAACAATGCATTTCATTGAATGAGTTATTCGCCAGCCTGTGCTTAAGGCTACATCAAGAGGAAACAAACCTTAGAGATAGAACGTAGAACTACTGTATTGTGTCAAGTTTCAAGAAGCTAGCACAAACCGTGTTTGATTTAGAGTTCGAACTGCATCTGTCAATATAGGAGAAAACAGAGTGAAACCTAAAAATTCAAACTGTTACTGCAAACGGATGCTTCAACGTAGGAGAACGAAACTTGGGCATCCAAGTGGGATTGGTGTACTGATCATTACTTGAAAGTATCATGAAGATTGGATGAAAAAATGTATGTTGAGATTTCAGGAGACTCTAGTTTTTGGATGTTTAGCAACCCCTTTCAATATAAGTGTTATTCGCGAGTCCCTGTATTAGGCTACATCAAGAGGAAACAAACCTTAGAGATAGAACGTAGAACTACTTTATTGTGTCACGTTTCAAGAAGCTAGCACAAACCGTGTTTGATTTAGAGTTCTAACTGCATCTGTCAATATAGAAGAAAACGCAGTGAAACCTAAAAATTCAAACTGTTACTGCAAACGGATGCTTCAACTTAGGAGAACGAAACTTAGACATCCAAGTTTGATTGGAGTACTGCTCATTATTTGAAAGTATCAGGAAGGTCGGAAAAAAAATATATGTTGTGATTTCAGGAGACTGTAGTTTTTTGGCAGCCTAACAACGCCTTTCATTGAATGAGTTATTCGCCAGCATGTGCTTAAGGCTACAGCAAGAGGAAACAAACCTTAGAGATAGAACGTAGAACTACTGTATTGTGTCACGTTTCAAGAAGCTAGCACAAACCGTGTTTGATTTAGAGTTCTAACTGCATCTGTCAATATAGAAGAAAACGCAGTGAAACCTAAAAATTCAAACTGTTACTGCAAACGGATGCTTCAACGTAGGAGAACGAAACTTGGACATCCAAGTTTGATTGGAGTACTGCTCATTATTTGAAAGTATCAGGAAGGTCGGAAAAAAATATGTGTTGTGATTTCAGGAGACTGTAGTTTTCTGGCAGCCTAACAACGCCTTTCATTTAATGAGTTATTCGCCAGCCTGTGCTTTAGGCTACATCAAGAGGAAACAAACCTTAGAGATAGAACGTAGAACTACTGTATTGTGTCAAGTTTCAAGAAGCTAGCACAAACCGTGTTTGATTTAGAGTTCGAACTGCATCTGTCAATATCGGAGAAAACAGAGTGAAACCTAAAATTCAAACTGTTACTGCAAACGGATGCTTCAACTTAGGAGAACGATACTTGGGCATCCAAGTGGGATTGGTGTACTGATCATTACTTGAAAGTATCATGAAGATTGGATGAAAAAAATGTATGTTGAGATTTCAGGAGACTCTAGTTTTTGGAAGTTTGGCAATCCCTTTCAATATAAGTGTTATTCGCGAGTCCCTGTACTAGACTACATCAAGAGGAAACAAACCTTAGAGATAGAACGTAGAACTACTGTATTGTGTCACGTTTCAAGAAGCTAGCACAAACCGTGTTTGATTTAGAGTTCTAACTGCATCTGTCAATATAGAAGAAAACGCAGTGAAACCTAAAAATTCAAACTGTTACTGCAAACGGATGCTTCAACGTAGGAGAACGAAACTTGGACATCCAAGTTTGATTGGAGTACTGCTCATTATCTGAAAGTATCAGGAAGGTCGGAAAAAAAATATATGTTGTGATTTCAGGAGACTGTAGTTTTTTGGCAGCCTAACAACGCCTTTCATTGAATGAGTTATTCGCCAGCCTGGGCTTAAGGCTACATCAAGAGGAAACAAACCTTAGAGATAGAACGTAGAACTACTGTATTGTGTCAAGTTTCAAGAAGCTAGCACAAACCGTGTTTGATTTAGAGTTCGAACTGCATCTGTCAATATAGGAGAAAACAGAGTGAAACCTAAAAATTCAAACTGTTACTGCAAACGGATGCTTCAACGTAGGAGAACGATACTTGGGCATCCAAGTGGGAATGGTGTACTGATCATTACTTGAAAGTATCATGAAGATTGGATGAAAAAAATGTATGTTGAGATTTCAGGAGACTAGGTTTTTGGAAGTTTGGAAATCCCTTTCAATATAAGTGTTATTATTCGCGAGTCCCTGTATTAGGCTACATGAAGAGGAAACAAACCTTAGAGATAGAACGTAGAACTACTGTATTGTGTCACGTTTCAAGAAGCTAGCACAAACCGTGTTTGATTTAGAGTTCTAACTGCATCTGTCAATATAGAAGAAAACGCAGTGAAACCTAAAAATTCAAACTGTTACTGCAAACGGATGCTTCAACGTAGGACAACGAAACTTGGACATCCAAGTTTGATTGGAGTACTGCTCATTATTTGAAAGTATCAGGAAGGTCGGAAAAAAAATATATGTTGTGATTTCAGGAGACTGTAGTTTTTTGGCAGCCTAACAACGCCTTTCATTTAATGAGTTATTCGCCAGCCTGTGCTTAAGGCTACATCAAGAGGAAACAAACCTTAGAGATAGAACGTAGAACTACTGTATTGTGTCAAGTTTCAAGAAGCTAGCACAAACCGTGTTTGATTTAGAGTTCGAACTGCATCTGTCAATATAGGAGAAAACAGAGTGAAACCTAAAAATTCATACTGTTACTGCAAACGGATGCTTCAACGTAGGAGAACGATACTTGGGCATCCAAGTGGGATTGGTGTACTGATCATTACTTGAAAGTATCATGAAGATTGGATGAAAAAATGTATGTTGTGATTTCAGGAGACTGTAGTTTTTTGGCAGCCTAACAACGCCTTTCATTGAATGAGTTATTCGCCAGCCTGTGCTTAAGGCTACATCAAGAGGAAACAAACCTTAGAGATAGAACGTAGAACTACTGTATTGTGTCACGTTTCAAGAAGCTAGCACAAACCGTGTTTGATTTAGAGTTCTAACTGCATCTGTCAATATAGAAGAAAACGCAGTGAAACCTAAAAATTCAAACTGTTACTGCAAACGGATGCTTCAACGTAGGAGAACGAAACTTGGACATCCAAGTTTGATTGGAGTACTGCTCATTATCTGAAAGTATCAGGAAGGTCGGAAAAAAAATATATGTTGTGATTTCAGGAGACTGTAGTTTTTTGGCAGCCTAACAACGCCTTTCATTGAATGAGTTATTCACCAGCCTGTGCTTAAGGCTACATCAAGAGGAAACAAACCTTAGAGATAGAACGTAGAACTACTGTATTGTGTCAAGTTTCAAGAAGCTAGCACAAACCGTGTTTGATTTAGAGTTCGAACTGCATCTGTCAATATAGGAGAAAACAGAGTGAAACCTAAAAATTCATACTGTTACTGCAAACGGATGCTTCAACGTAGGAGAACGATACTTGGGCATCCAAGTGGGATTGGTGTACTGATCATTACTTGAAAGTATCATGAAGATTGGATGAAAAAATGTATATTGAGATTTCAGGAGACTCTAGTTTTTGGAAGTTTGGCAACCCCTTTCAATATAAGGGTTATTCGCGAGTCCCTGTATTAGGCTACATCAAGAGGAAACAAACCTTAGAGATAGAACGTAGAACTACTGTATTGTGTCACGTTTCAAGAAGCTAGCACAAACCGTGTTTGATTTAGAGTTCTAACTGCATCTGTCAATATAGAAGAAAACGCAGTGAAACCTAAAAATTCAAACTGTTACTGCAAACGGATGCTTCAACTTAGGAGAACGAAACTTGGACATCCAAGTTTGATTGGAGTACTGCTCATTATTTGAAAGTATTAGGAAGGTCGGAAAATAAATATATGTTGTGATTTCAGGAGACTGTAGTTTTTTGGCAGCCTAACAACGCCTTTCATTGAATGAGTTATTCGCCAGGCTGTGCTTAATGCTACAGCAAGAGGAAACAAACCTTAGAGATAGAACGTAGAACTACTGTATTGTGTCACGTTTCAAGAAGCTAGCACAAACCGAGTTTGATTTAGAGTTCTAACTGCATCTGTCAATATAGAAGAAAACGCAGTGAAACCTAAAAATTCAAACTGTTACTGCAAACGGATGCTTCCACGTAGGAGAACGAAACTTGGACATCCAAGTTTGATTGGAGTACTTCTCATTATTTGAAAGTATCAGGAAGGTCGGAAAAAAAATATATGTTGTGATTTCAGGAGACTGTAGTTTTTTGGCAGCCTAACAATGCCTTTCATTGAATGAGTTATTCGCCAGCCTGTGCTTAAGGCTACATCAAGAGGAAACAAACCTTAGAGATAGAACGTAGAATTACTGTATTGTGTCAAGTTTCAAGAAGCTAGCACACAAACCGTGTTTGATTTAGAGTTCGAACTGCATCTGTCAATATAGGAGAAAACAGAGTGAAACCTAAAAATTCAAACTGTTACTGCAAACGGATGCTTCAACGTAGGAGAACGAAACTTGGGCATCCAAGTGGGATTGGTGTACTGATCATTACTTGAAAGTATCATGAAGATTGGATGAAAAAATGTATGTTGAGATTTCAGGAGACTCTAGTTTTTGGAAGTTTGGCAACCCCTTTCAATATAAGTGTTATTCGCGAGTCCCTGTATTAGGCTACATCAAGAGGAAACAAACCTTAGAGATAGAACGTAGAACTACTGTATTGTGTCACGTTTCAAGAAGCTAGCACAAACCGTGTTTGATTTAGAGTTCTAACTGCATCTGTCAATATAGAAGAAAACGCAGTGAAACCTAAAAATTCAAACTGTTACTGCAAACGGATGCTTCAACTTAGGAGAACGAAACTTGGACATCCAAGTTTGATTGGAGTACTGCTCATTATTTGAAAGTATCAGGAAGGTCGGAAAAAAAATATATGTTGTGATTTCAAGAGACTGTAGTTTTTTGGCAGCCTAACAACGCCTTTCATTGAATGAGTTATTCGCCAGCCTGTGCTTAAGGCTACATCAAGAGGAAACAAACCTTAGAGATAGAACGTAGAACTACTGTATTGTGTCAAGTTTCAAAAAGCTAGCACAAACCGTGTTTGATTTAGAGTTCGAACTGCATCTGTCAATATAGGAGAAAACAGAGTGAAACCTAAAAATTCAAACTGTTACTGCAAACGGATGCTTCAACGTAGGAGAACGATACTTGGGCATCCAAGTGGGATTGGTGTACTGATCATTACTTGAAAGTATCATGAAGATTGGATGAAAAAAATGTATGTTGAGATTTCAGGAGACTAGGTTTTTGGAAGTTTGGAAATCCCTTTCAATATAAGTGTTATTATTCGCGATTCCCTGTATTAGGCTACATCAAGAGGAAACAAACCTTAGAGATAGAACGTAGAACTACTGTATTGTGTCACGTTTCAAGAAGCTAGCACAAACCGTGTTTGATTTAGACTTCTAACTGCATCTGTCAATATAGAAGAAAACGCAGTGAAACCTAAAAATTCAAACTGTTACTGCAAACGGATGCTTCAACGTAGGAGAACGAAACTTGGACATCCAAGTTTGATTGGAGTACTGCTCATTATTTGAAAGTATCAGGAAGGTCGGAAAAAAATATATGTTGTGATTTCAGGAGACTGTAGTTTTTTGGCAGCCTAACAATGCATTTCATTGAATGAGTTATTCGCCAGCCTGTGCTTAAGGCTACATCAAGAGGAAACAAACCTTAGAGATAGAACGTAGAACTACTGTATTGTGTCAAGTTTCAAGAAGCTAGCACAAACCGTGTTTGATTTAGAGTTCGAACTGCATCTGTCAATATAGGAGAAAACAGAGTGAAACCTAAAAATTCAAACTGTTACTGCAAACGGATGCTTCAACGTAGGAGAACGAAACTTGGGCATCCAAGTGGGATTGGTGTACTGATCATTACTTGAAAGTATCATGAAGATTGGATGAAAAAATGTATGTTGAGATTTCAGGAGACTCTAGTTTTTGGATGTTTAGCAACCCCTTTCAATATAAGTGTTATTCGCGAGTCCCTGTATTAGGCTACATCAAGAGGAAACAAACCTTAGAGATAGAACGTAGAACTACTTTATTGTGTCACGTTTCAAGAAGCTAGCACAAACCGTGTTTGATTTAGAGTTCTAACTGCATCTGTCAATATAGAAGAAAACGCAGTGAAACCTAAAAATTCAAACTGTTACTGCAAACGGATGCTTCAACTTAGGAGAACGAAACTTAGACATCCAAGTTTGATTGGAGTACTGCTCATTATTTGAAAGTATCAGGAAGGTCGGAAAAAAAATATATGTTGTGATTTCAGGAGACTGTAGTTTTTTGGCAGCCTAACAACGCCTTTCATTGAATGAGTTATTCGCCAGCATGTGCTTAAGGCTACAGCAAGAGGAAACAAACCTTAGAGATAGAACGTAGAACTACTGTATTGTGTCACGTTTCAAGAAGCTAGCACAAACCGTGTTTGATTTAGAGTTCTAACTGCATCTGTCAATATAGAAGAAAACGCAGTGAAACCTAAAAATTCAAACTGTTACTGCAAACGGATGCTTCCACGTAGGAGAACGAAACTTGGACATCCAAGTTTGATTGGAGTACTTCTCATTATTTGAAAGTATCAGGAAGGTCGGAAAAAAAATATATGTTGTGATTTCAGGAGACTGTAGTTTTTTGGCAGCCTAACAATGCCTTTCATTGAATGAGTTATTCGCCAGCCTGTGCTTAAGGCTACATCAAGAGGAAACAAACCTTAGAGATAGAACGTAGAATTACTGTATTGTGTCAAGTTTCAAGAAGCTAGCACACAAACCGTGTTTGATTTAGAGTTCGAACTGCATCTGTCAATATAGGAGAAAACAGAGTGAAACCTAAAAATTCAAACTGTTACTGCAAACGGATGCTTCAACGTAGGAGAACGAAACTTGGGCATCCAAGTGGGATTGGTGTACTGATCATTACTTGAAAGTATCATGAAGATTGGATGAAAAAATGTATGTTGAGATTTCAGGAGACTCTAGTTTTTGGAAGTTTGGCAACCCCTTTCAATATAAGTGTTATTCGCGAGTCCCTGTATTAGGCTACATCAAGAGGAAACAAACCTTAGAGATAGAACGTAGAACTACTGTATTGTGTCACGTTTCAAGAAGCTAGCACAAACCGTGTTTGATTTAGAGTTCTAACTGCATCTGTCAATATAGAAGAAAACGCAGTGAAACCTAAAAATTCAAACTGTTACTGCAAACGGATGCTTCAACTTAGGAGAACGAAACTTGGACATCCAAGTTTGATTGGAGTACTGCTCATTATTTGAAAGTATCAGGAAGGTCGGAAAAAAAATATATGTTGTGATTTCAAGAGACTGTAGTTTTTTGGCAGCCTAACAACGCCTTTCATTGAATGAGTTATTCGCCAGCCTGTGCTTAAGGCTACATCAAGAGGAAACAAACCTTAGAGATAGAACGTAGAACTACTGTATTGTGTCAAGTTTCAAAAAGCTAGCACAAACCGTGTTTGATTTAGAGTTCGAACTGCATCTGTCAATATAGGAGAAAACAGAGTGAAACCTAAAAATTCAAACTGTTACTGCAAACGGATGCTTCAACGTAGGAGAACGATACTTGGGCATCCAAGTGGGATTGGTGTACTGATCATTACTTGAAAGTATCATGAAGATTGGATGAAAAAAATGTATGTTGAGATTTCAGGAGACTAGGTTTTTGGAAGTTTGGAAATCCCTTTCAATATAAGTGTTATTATTCGCGATTCCCTGTATTAGGCTACATCAAGAGGAAACAAACCTTAGAGATAGAACGTAGAACTACTGTATTGTGTCACGTTTCAAGAAGCTAGCACAAACCGTGTTTGATTTAGACTTCTAACTGCATCTGTCAATATAGAAGAAAACGCAGTGAAACCTAAAAATTCAAACTGTTACTGCAAACGGATGCTTCAACGTAGGAGAACGAAACTTGGACATCCAAGTTTGATTGGAGTACTGCTCATTATTTGAAAGTATCAGGAAGGTCGGAAAAAAATATATGTTGTGATTTCAGGAGACTGTAGTTTTTTGGCAGCCTAACAATGCATTTCATTGAATGAGTTATTCGCCAGCCTGTGCTTAAGGCTACATCAAGAGGAAACAAACCTTAGAGATAGAACGTAGAACTACTGTATTGTGTCAAGTTTCAAGAAGCTAGCACAAACCGTGTTTGATTTAGAGTTCGAACTGCATCTGTCAATATAGGAGAAAACAGAGTGAAACCTAAAAATTCAAACTGTTACTGCAAACGGATGCTTCAACGTAGGAGAACGAAACTTGGGCATCCAAGTGGGATTGGTGTACTGATCATTACTTGAAAGTATCATGAAGATTGGATGAAAAAATGTATGTTGAGATTTCAGGAGACTCTAGTTTTTGGATGTTTAGCAACCCCTTTCAATATAAGTGTTATTCGCGAGTCCCTGTATTAGGCTACATCAAGAGGAAACAAACCTTAGAGATAGAACGTAGAACTACTTTATTGTGTCACGTTTCAAGAAGCTAGCACAAACCGTGTTTGATTTAGAGTTCTAACTGCATCTGTCAATATAGAAGAAAACGCAGTGAAACCTAAAAATTCAAACTGTTACTGCAAACGGATGCTTCAACTTAGGAGAACGAAACTTAGACATCCAAGTTTGATTGGAGTACTGCTCATTATTTGAAAGTATCAGGAAGGTCGGAAAAAAAATATATGTTGTGATTTCAGGAGACTGTAGTTTTTTGGCAGCCTAACAACGCCTTTCATTGAATGAGTTATTCGCCAGCATGTGCTTAAGGCTACAGCAAGAGGAAACAAACCTTAGAGATAGAACGTAGAACTACTGTATTGTGTCACGTTTCAAGAAGCTAGCACAAACCGTGTTTGATTTAGAGTTCTAACTGCATCTGTCAATATAGAAGAAAACGCAGTGAAACCTAAAAATTCAAACTGTTACTGCAAACGGATGCTTCAACGTAGGAGAACGAAACTTGGACATCCAAGTTTGATTGGAGTACTGCTCATTATTTGAAAGTATCAGGAAGGTCGGAAAAAAATATGTGTTGTGATTTCAGGAGACTGTAGTTTTCTGGCAGCCTAACAACGCCTTTCATTGAATGAGTTATTCACCAGTCTCTGCTTAAGGCTACATCAAGAGGAAAAAAACCTTAGAGATAGAACGTAGAACTACTGTATTGTGTCAAGTTTCAAGAAGCTAGCACACAAACCGTGTTTGATTTAGAATTCGAACTGCATCTGTCAATATAGGAGAAAACAGAGTGAAACCTAAAAATTCAAACTGTTACTGCAAACGGATGCTTCAACGTAGGAGAACGAAACTTGGGCATCCAAGTGGGATTGGTGTACTGATCATTACTTGAAAGTATCATGAAGATTGGATGAAAAAATGTATGTTGAGATTTCAGGAGACTCTAGTTTTTGGAAGTTTGGCAACCCCTTTCAATATAAGTGTTATTCGCGAGTCCCTGTATTAGGCTACATCAAGAGGAAACAAACCTTAGAGATAGAACGTAGAACTACTGTATTGTGTCACGTTTCAAGAAGCTAGCACAAACCGTGTTTGATTTAGAGTTCTAACTGCATCTGTCAATATAGAAGAAAACGCAGTGAAACCTAAAAATTCAAACTGTTACTGCAAACGAATGCTTCAACGTAGGAGAACGAAACTTGGACATCCAAGTTTGATTGGAGTACTGCTCATTATTTGAAAGTTTCAGGAAGGTCGGAAAAAAAATATATGTTGTGATTTCAGGAGACTGTAGTTTTTTGGCAGCCTAACAACGCCTTTCATTGAATGAGTTATTCGCGAGCCTGTGCTTAAGGCTACATCAAGAGGAAACAAACCTTAGAGATAGAACGTAGAACTACTGTATTGTGTCAAGTTTCAAGAAGCTAGCACAAACCGTGTTTGATTTAGAGTTCGAACTGCATCTGTCAATATAGGAGAAAACAGAGTGAAACCTAAAAATTCAAACTGTTACTGCAAACGGATACTACAACGTAGGAGAACGATACTTGGGCATCCAAGTGGGATTGGTGTACTGATCATTACTTGAAAGTATCATGAAGATTGGATGAAAAAAATGTATGTTGAGATTTCAGGAGACTCTAGTTTTTGGAAGTTTGGCAATCCCTTTCAATATAAGTGTTATTCGCGAGTCCCTGTATTAGGCTACATCAAGAGGAAACAAACCTTAGAGATAGAACGTAGAACTACTGTATTGTGTCAGGTTTCAAGAAGCTAGCACAAACCGTGTTTGATTTAGAGTTCTAACTGCATCTGTCAATATAGAAGAAAACGCAGTGAAACCTAAAAATTCAAACTGTTACTGCAAACGGATGCTTCAACGTAGGAGAACAAAACTTGGACATCCAAGTTTGATTGGAGTACTGCTCATTATTTGAAAGTATCAGGAAGGTCGGAAAAAAAATATATGTTGTGATTTCAGGAGACGGTAGTTTTTTGGCAGCCTAACAACGCCTTTCATTGAATGAGTTATTCGCCAGCCTGTGCTTAAGGCTACATCAAGAGGAAACAAACCTTAGAGATAGAACGTAGAACTACTGTATTGTGTTAAGTTTCAAGAAGCTAGCACAAACCGAGTTTGATTTAGAGTTCTAACTGCATCTGTCAATATAGAAGAAAACGCAGTGAAACCTAAAAATTCAAACTGTTACTGCAAACGGATGCTTCCACGTAGGAGAACGAAACTTGGACATCCAAGTTTGATTGGAGTACTTCTCATTATTTGAAAGTATCAGGAAGGTCGGAAAAAAAATATATGTTGTGATTTCAGGAGACTGTAGTTTTTTGGCAGCCTAACAATGCCTTTCATTGAATGAGTTATTCGCCAGCCTGTGCTTAAGGCTACATCAAGAGGAAACAAACCTTAGAGATAGAACGTAGAATTACTGTATTGTGTCAAGTTTCAAGAAGCTAGCACACAAACCGTGTTTGATTTAGAGTTCGAACTGCATCTGTCAATATAGGAGAAAACAGAGTGAAACCTAAAAATTCAAACTGTTACTGCAAACGGATGCTTCAACGTAGGAGAACGAAACTTGGGCATCCAAGTGGGATTGGTGTACTGATCATTACTTGAAAGTATCATGAAGATTGGATGAAAAAATGTATGTTGAGATTTCAGGAGACTCTAGTTTTTGGAAGTTTGGCAACCCCTTTCAATATAAGTGTTATTCGCGAGTCCCTGTATTAGGCTACATCAAGAGGAAACAAACCTTAGAGATAGAACGTAGAACTACTGTATTGTGTCACGTTTCAAGAAGCTAGCACAAACCGTGTTTGATTTAGAGTTCTAACTGCATCTGTCAATATAGAAGAAAACGCAGTGAAACCTAAAAATTCAAACTGTTACTGCAAACGGATGCTTCAACTTAGGAGAACGAAACTTGGACATCCAAGTTTGATTGGAGTACTGCTCATTATTTGAAAGTATCAGGAAGGTCGGAAAAAAAATATATGTTGTGATTTCAAGAGACTGTAGTTTTTTGGCAGCCTAACAACGCCTTTCATTGAATGAGTTATTCGCCAGCCTGTGCTTAAGGCTACATCAAGAGGAAACAAACCTTAGAGATAGAACGTAGAACTACTGTATTGTGTCAAGTTTCAAAAAGCTAGCACAAACCGTGTTTGATTTAGAGTTCGAACTGCATCTGTCAATATAGGAGAAAACAGAGTGAAACCTAAAAATTCAAACTGTTACTGCAAACGGATGCTTCAACGTAGGAGAACGATACTTGGGCATCCAAGTGGGATTGGTGTACTGATCATTACTTGAAAGTATCATGAAGATTGGATGAAAAAAATGTATGTTGAGATTTCAGGAGACTAGGTTTTTGGAAGTTTGGAAATCCCTTTCAATATAAGTGTTATTATTCGCGATTCCCTGTATTAGGCTACATCAAGAGGAAACAAACCTTAGAGATAGAACGTAGAACTACTGTATTGTGTCACGTTTCAAGAAGCTAGCACAAACCGTGTTTGATTTAGACTTCTAACTGCATCTGTCAATATAGAAGAAAACGCAGTGAAACCTAAAAATTCAAACTGTTACTGCAAACGGATGCTTCAACGTAGGAGAACGAAACTTGGACATCCAAGTTTGATTGGAGTACTGCTCATTATTTGAAAGTATCAGGAAGGTCGGAAAAAAAATATATGTTGTGATTTCAGGAGACTGTAGTTTTTTGGCAGCCTAACAATGCATTTCATTGAATGAGTTATTCGCCAGCCTGTGCTTAAGGCTACATCAAGAGGAAACAAACCTTAGAGATAGAACGTAGAACTACTGTATTGTGTCAAGTTTCAAGAAGCTAGCACAAACCGTGTTTGATTTAGAGTTCGAACTGCATCTGTCAATATAGGAGAAAACAGAGTGAAACCTAAAAATTCAAACTGTTACTGCAAACGGATACTTCAACGTAGGAGAACGAAACTTGGGCATCCAAGTGGGATTGGTGTACTGATCATTACTTGAAAGTATCATGAAGATTGGATGAAAAAATGTATGTTGAGATTTCAGGAGACTCTAGTTTTTGGATGTTTAGCAACCCCTTTCAATATAAGTGTTATTCGCGAGTCCCTGTATTAGGCTACATCAAGAGGAAACAAACCTTAGAGATAGAACGTAGAACTACTTTATTGTGTCACGTTTCAAGAAGCTAGCACAAACCGTGTTTGATTTAGAGTTCTAACTGCATCTGTCAATATAGAAGAAAACGCAGTGAAACCTAAAAATTCAAACTGTTACTGCAAACGGATGCTTCAACTTAGGAGAACGAAACTTAGACATCCAAGTTTGATTGGAGTACTGCTCATTATTTGAAAGTATCAGGAAGGTCGGAAAAAAAATATATGTTGTGATTTCAGGAGACTGTAGTTTTTTGGCAGCCTAACAACGCCTTTCATTGAATGAGTTATTCGCCAGCATGTGCTTAAGGCTACAGCAAGAGGAAACAAACCTTAGAGATAGAACGTAGAACTACTGTATTGTGTCACGTTTCAAGAAGCTAGCACAAACCGTGTTTGATTTAGAGTTCTAACTGCATCTGTCAATATAGAAGAAAACGCAGTGAAACCTAAAAATTCAAACTGTTACTGCAAACGGATGCTTCAACGTAGGAGAACGAAACTTGGACATCCAAGTTTGATTGGAGTACTGCTCATTATTTGAAAGTATCAGGAAGGTCGGAAAAAAATATGTGTTGTGATTTCAGGAGACTGTAGTTTTCTGGCAGCCTAACAACGCCTTTCATTGAATGAGTTATTCACCAGTCTCTGCTTAAGGCTACATCAAGAGGAAAAAAACCTTAGAGATAGAACGTAGAACTACTGTATTGTGTCAAGTTTCAAGAAGCTAGCACACAAACCGTGTTTGATTTAGAATTCGAACTGCATCTGTCAATATAGGAGAAAACAGAGTGAAACCTAAAAATTCAAACTGTTACTGCAAACGGATGCTTCAACGTAGGAGAACGAAACTTGGGCATCCAAGTGGGATTGGTGTACTGATCATTACTTGAAAGTATCATGAAGATTGGATGAAAAAATGTATGTTGAGATTTCAGGAGACTCTAGTTTTTGGAAGTTTGGCAACCCCTTTCAATATAAGTGTTATTCGCGAGTCCCTGTATTAGGCTACATCAAGAGGAAACAAACCTTAGAGATAGAACGTAGAACTACTGTATTGTGTCACGTTTCAAGAAGCTAGCACAAACCGTGTTTGATTTAGAGTTCTAACTGCATCTGTCAATATAGAAGAAAACGCAGTGAAACCTAAAAATTCAAACTGTTACTGCAAACGAATGCTTCAACGTAGGAGAACGAAACTTGGACATCCAAGTTTGATTGGAGTACTGCTCATTATTTGAAAGTTTCAGGAAGGTCGGAAAAAAAATATATGTTGTGATTTCAGGAGACTGTAGTTTTTTGGCAGCCTAACAACGCCTTTCATTGAATGAGTTATTCGCGAGCCTGTGCTTAAGGCTACATCAAGAGGAAACAAACCTTAGAGATAGAACGTAGAACTACTGTATTGTGTCAAGTTTCAAGAAGCTAGCACAAACCGTGTTTGATTTAGAGTTCGAACTGCATCTGTCAATATAGGAGAAAACAGAGTGAAACCTAAAAATTCAAACTGTTACTGCAAACGGATACTACAACGTAGGAGAACGATACTTGGGCATCCAAGTGGGATTGGTGTACTGATCATTACTTGAAAGTATCATGAAGATTGGATGAAAAAAATGTATGTTGAGATTTCAGGAGACTCTAGTTTTTGGAAGTTTGGCAATCCCTTTCAATATAAGTGTTATTCGCGAGTCCCTGTATTAGGCTACATCAAGAGGAAACAAACCTTAGAGATAGAACGTAGAACTACTGTATTGTGTCAGGTTTCAAGAAGCTAGCACAAACCGTGTTTGATTTAGAGTTCTAACTGCATCTGTCAATATAGAAGAAAACGCAGTGAAACCTAAAAATTCAAACTGTTACTGCAAACGGATGCTTCAACGTAGGAGAACAAAACTTGGACATCCAAGTTTGATTGGAGTACTGCTCATTATTTGAAAGTATCAGGAAGGTCGGAAAAAAAATATATGTTGTGATTTCAGGAGACGGTAGTTTTTTGGCAGCCTAACAACGCCTTTCATTGAATGAGTTATTCGCCAGCCTGTGCTTAAGGCTACATCAAGAGGAAACAAACCTTAGAGATAGAACGTAGAACTACTGTATTGTGTTAAGTTTCAAGAAGCTAGCACAAACCGAGTTTGATTTAGAGTTCTAACTGCATCTGTCAATATAGAAGAAAACGCAGTGAAACCTAAAAATTCAAACTGTTACTGCAAACGGATGCTTCCACGTAGGAGAACGAAACTTGGACATCCAAGTTTGATTGGAGTACTTCTCATTATTTGAAAGTATCAGGAAGGTCGGAAAAAAAATATATGTTGTGATTTCAGGAGACTGTAGTTTTTTGGCAGCCTAACAATGCCTTTCATTGAATGAGTTATTCGCCAGCCTGTGCTTAAGGCTACATCAAGAGGAAACAAACCTTAGAGATAGAACGTAGAATTACTGTATTGTGTCAAGTTTCAAGAAGCTAGCACACAAACCGTGTTTGATTTAGAGTTCGAACTGCATCTGTCAATATAGGAGAAAACAGAGTGAAACCTAAAAATTCAAACTGTTACTGCAAACGGATGCTTCAACGTAGGAGAACGAAACTTGGGCATCCAAGTGGGATTGGTGTACTGATCATTACTTGAAAGTATCATGAAGATTGGATGAAAAAATGTATGTTGAGATTTCAGGAGACTCTAGTTTTTGGAAGTTTGGCAACCCCTTTCAATATAAGTGTTATTCGCGAGTCCCTGTATTAGGCTACATCAAGAGGAAACAAACCTTAGAGATAGAACGTAGAACTACTGTATTGTGTCACGTTTCAAGAAGCTAGCACAAACCGTGTTTGATTTAGAGTTCTAACTGCATCTGTCAATATAGAAGAAAACGCAGTGAAACCTAAAAATTCAAACTGTTACTGCAAACGGATGCTTCAACTTAGGAGAACGAAACTTGGACATCCAAGTTTGATTGGAGTACTGCTCATTATTTGAAAGTATCAGGAAGGTCGGAAAAAAAATATATGTTGTGATTTCAAGAGACTGTAGTTTTTTGGCAGCCTAACAACGCCTTTCATTGAATGAGTTATTCGCCAGCCTGTGCTTAAGGCTACATCAAGAGGAAACAAACCTTAGAGATAGAACGTAGAACTACTGTATTGTGTCAAGTTTCAAAAAGCTAGCACAAACCGTGTTTGATTTAGAGTTCGAACTGCATCTGTCAATATAGGAGAAAACAGAGTGAAACCTAAAAATTCAAACTGTTACTGCAAACGGATGCTTCAACGTAGGAGAACGATACTTGGGCATCCAAGTGGGATTGGTGTACTGATCATTACTTGAAAGTATCATGAAGATTGGATGAAAAAAATGTATGTTGAGATTTCAGGAGACTAGGTTTTTGGAAGTTTGGAAATCCCTTTCAATATAAGTGTTATTATTCGCGATTCCCTGTATTAGGCTACATCAAGAGGAAACAAACCTTAGAGATAGAACGTAGAACTACTGTATTGTGTCACGTTTCAAGAAGCTAGCACAAACCGTGTTTGATTTAGACTTCTAACTGCATCTGTCAATATAGAAGAAAACGCAGTGAAACCTAAAAATTCAAACTGTTACTGCAAACGGATGCTTCAACTTAGGAGAACGAAACTTAGACATCCAAGTTTGATTGGAGTACTGCTCATTATTTGAAAGTATCAGGAAGGTCGGAAAAAAAATATATGTTGTGATTTCAGGAGACTGTAGTTTTTTGGCAGCCTAACAACGCCTTTCATTGAATGAGTTATTCGCCAGCATGTGCTTAAGGCTACAGCAAGAGGAAACAAACCTTAGAGATAGAACGTAGAACTACTGTATTGTGTCACGTTTCAAGAAGCTAGCACAAACCGTGTTTGATTTAGAGTTCTAACTGCATCTGTCAATATAGAAGAAAACGCAGTGAAACCTAAAAATTCAAACTGTTACTGCAAACGGATGCTTCAACGTAGGAGAACGAAACTTGGACATCCAAGTTTGATTGGAGTACTGCTCATTATTTGAAAGTATCAGGAAGGTCGGAAAAAAATATGTGTTGTGATTTCAGGAGACTGTAGTTTTCTGGCAGCCTAACAACGCCTTTCATTGAATGAGTTATTCACCAGTCTCTGCTTAAGGCTACATCAAGAGGAAAAAAACCTTAGAGATAGAACGTAGAACTACTGTATTGTGTCAAGTTTCAAGAAGCTAGCACACAAACCGTGTTTGATTTAGAATTCGAACTGCATCTGTCAATATAGGAGAAAACAGAGTGAAACCTAAAAATTCAAACTGTTACTGCAAACGGATGCTTCAACGTAGGAGAACGAAACTTGGGCATCCAAGTGGGATTGGTGTACTGATCATTACTTGAAAGTATCATGAAGATTGGATGAAAAAATGTATGTTGAGATTTCAGGAGACTCTAGTTTTTGGAAGTTTGGCAACCCCTTTCAATATAAGTGTTATTCGCGAGTCCCTGTATTAGGCTACATCAAGAGGAAACAAACCTTAGAGATAGAACGTAGAACTACTGTATTGTGTCACGTTTCAAGAAGCTAGCACAAACCGTGTTTGATTTAGAGTTCTAACTGCATCTGTCAATATAGAAGAAAACGCAGTGAAACCTAAAAATTCAAACTGTTACTGCAAACGAATGCTTCAACGTAGGAGAACGAAACTTGGACATCCAAGTTTGATTGGAGTACTGCTCATTATTTGAAAGTTTCAGGAAGGTCGGAAAAAAAATATATGTTGTGATTTCAGGAGACTGTAGTTTTTTGGCAGCCTAACAACGCCTTTCATTGAATGAGTTATTCGCGAGCCTGTGCTTAAGGCTACATCAAGAGGAAACAAACCTTAGAGATAGAACGTAGAACTACTGTATTGTGTCAAGTTTCAAGAAGCTAGCACAAACCGTGTTTGATTTAGAGTTCGAACTGCATCTGTCAATATAGGAGAAAACAGAGTGAAACCTAAAAATTCAAACTGTTACTGCAAACGGATACTACAACGTAGGAGAACGATACTTGGGCATCCAAGTGGGATTGGTGTACTGATCATTACTTGAAAGTATCATGAAGATTGGATGAAAAAAATGTATGTTGAGATTTCAGGAGACTCTAGTTTTTGGAAGTTTGGCAATCCCTTTCAATATAAGTGTTATTCGCGAGTCCCTGTATTAGGCTACATCAAGAGGAAACAAACCTTAGAGATAGAACGTAGAACTACTGTATTGTGTCAGGTTTCAAGAAGCTAGCACAAACCGTGTTTGATTTAGAGTTCTAACTGCATCTGTCAATATAGAAGAAAACGCAGTGAAACCTAAAAATTCAAACTGTTACTGCAAACGGATGCTTCAACGTAGGAGAACGAAACTTGGACATCCAAGTTTGATTGGAGTACTGCTCATTATTTGAAAGTATCAGGAAGGTCGGAAAAAAAATATATGTTGTGATTTCAGGAGACGGTAGTTTTTTGGCAGCCTAACAACGCCTTTCATTGAATGAGTTATTCGCCAGCCTGTGCTTAAAGCTACATCAAGAGGAAACAAACCTTAGAGATAGAACGTAGAACTACTGTATTGTGTCAAGTTTCAAGAAGCTAGCACAAACCGTGTTTGATTTAGAGTTCGAACTGCATCTGTCAATATAGGAGAAAACAGAGTGAAACCTAAAAATTCAAACTGTTACTGCAAACGTATGCTTCAACATAGGAGAACGATACTTGGGCATCCAAGTGGGATTGGTGTACTGATCATTACTTGAAAGTATCATGAAGATTGGATGAAAAAATGTATGTTGAGATTTCAGGAGACTCTAGTTTTTGGAAGTTTGGCAACCCCTTTCAATATAAGTGTTATTCGCGAGTCCCTGTATTAGGCTACATCAAGAGGAAACAAACCTTAAAGATATAACGTAGAACTACTGTATTGTGTCACGTTTCAAGAAGCTAGCACAAACCGTGTTTGATTTAGAGTTCTAACTGCATCTGTCAATATAGAAGAAAACGCAGTGAAACCTAAAAATTAAACTGTTACTGCAAACTGATGCTTCAACGTAGGAGAACGAAACTTGGACATCCAAGTTTTATTGGAGTACTGCTCATTATTTGAAATTATCAGGAAGGTCGGAAAAAAAATATATGTTGTGATTTCAGGAGACTGTAGTTTTTTGGCAGCCTAACAACGCCTTTCATTGAATGAGTTATTCGCCAGCCTGTGCTTAAGGCTACATCAAGAGGAAACAAACCTTAGAGATAGAACGTAGAACTACTGTATTGTGTCAAGTTTCAAGAAGCTAGCACAAACCGTGTTTGATTTAGAGTTCGAACTGCATCTGTCAATATAGGAGAAAACAGAGTGAAACCTAAAAATTCATACTGTTACTGCAAACGGATGCTTCAACGTAGGAGAACGATACTTGGGCATCCAAGTGGGATTGGTGTACTGATCATTACTTGAAAGTATCATGAAGATTGGATGAAAAAATGTATGTTAAGATTTCAGGAGACTCTAGTTTTTGGAAGTTTGGCAACCCCTTTCAATATAAGTGTTATTCGCGAGTCCCTGTATTAGGCTACATCAAGAGGAAACAAACCTTAGAGATAGAACGTAGAACTACTGTATTGTGTCACGTTTCAAGAAGCTAGCACAAACCGTGTTTGATTTAGAGTTCTAACTGCATCTGTCAATATAGAAGAAAACGCAGTGAAACCTAAAAATTCAAACTGTTACTGCAAACGGATGCTTCAACGTAGGAGAACGAAACTTGGACATCCAAGTTTGATTGGAGTACTGCTCATTATTTGAAAGTATCAGGAAGGTCGGAAAAAAAATATATGTTGTGATTTCAGGAGACTGTAGTTTTTTGGCAGCCTAACAACGCCTTTCATTGAATGAGATATTCGCCAGCCTGTGCTTAAGGCTACATCAAGAGGAAACAAACCTTAGAGATAGAACGTAGAACTACTGTATTGTGTCAAGTTTCAAGAAGCTAGCTCAAACCGTGTTTGATTTAGAGTTCGAACTGCATCTGTCAATATAGGAGAAAACAGAGTGAAACCTAAAAATTCAAACTGTTACTGCAAACGGATGCTTCAACGTAGGAGAATGAAACTTGGGCATCCAAGTGGGATTGGTGTACTGATCATTACTTGAAAGTATCATGAAGATTGGATTAAAAAATGTATGTTGTGATTTCAGGAGACTGTAGTTTTTTGGCAGCCTAACAACGCCTTTCATTGAATGAGTTATTCGCCAGACTGTGCTTAAGGCTACATCAAGAGGAAACAAACCTTAGAGATAGAACGTAGAACTACTGTACTGTGTCACGTTTCAAGAAGCTAGCACAAACCATGTTTGATTTAGAGTTCTAACTGCATCTGTCAATATAGAAGAAAACGCAGTGAAACTAAAAAATTCATACTGTTACTGCAAACGAATGCTTCAACGTAGGAGAACGAAACTTGGACATCCAAGTTTGATTGGAGTACTGCTCATTACTTGAAAGTATCATGAAGGTCGGAAAAAAAATATATGTTGTGATTTCAGGAGACTGTAGTTTTTTGGCAGCCTAACAACGCCTTTCATTGAGTGAGTTATTCGCCAGTCTCTGCTTAAGGCTACATCAAGAGGAAACAAACCTTAGAGATAGAACGTAGAACTACTGTATTGTGTCAAGTTTCATGAAGCTAGCACAAACCGTGTTTGATTTAGAGTTCGAACTGCAGCTGTCAATATAGGAGAAAACAGAGTGAAACCTAAAAATTCAAACTGTTACTGCAAACGGATGCTTCAACGTAGGAGAACGAAACTTGGGCATCCAAGTGGGATTGGTGTACTGATCATTACTTGAAAGTATCATGAAGATTGGATGAAAAAATATATGTTGAGATTTCAGGAGACTCTAGTTTTTGGAAGTTTGGCAACCCCTTTCAATATAAGTGTTATTCGCGAGTCCCTGTATTAGGCTACATCAAGAGGAAACAAACCTTAGAGATAGAACGTAGAACTACTGTATTGTGTCACGTTTCAAGAAGCTAGCACAAACCGTGTTTGATTTAGAGTTCTAACTGCTTCTGTCAATATAGAAGAAAACGCAGTGAAACCTAAAAATTCAAACTGTTACTGCAAACGGATGCTTCAACGTAGGAGAACGAAACTTGGACATCCAAGTTTGATTGGAGTACTGCTCATTATTTGAAAGTATCAGGAAGGTCGGAAAAAAAATATATGTTGTGATTTCAGGAGACTGTAGTTTTTTGGCAGCCTAACAACGCCTTTCATTGAATGAGTTATTCGCCAGCCTGTGCTTAAGGCTACATCAAGAGGAAACAAACCTTAGAGATAGAACGTAGAACTACTGTATTGTGTCAAGTTTCAAGAAGCTAGCACAAACCCTGTTTGATTTAGAGTTCGAACTGTATCTGTCAATATAGGAGAAAACAGAGTGAAACCTAAAAATTCAAACTGTTACTGCAAACGGATGCTTCAACGTAGGAGAACGAAACTTGGGCATCCAAGTGGGATTGGTGTACTGATCATTACTTGAAAGTATCATGAAGATTGGATGAAAAAATGTATGTTGTGATTTCAGGAGACTGTAGTTTTTTGGCAGCCTAACAACGCCTTTCATTGAATGAGTTATTTGCCAGCCTGTGCTTAAGGCTACATCAAGAGGAAACAAACCTTAGAGATAGAACGTCGAACTACTGTATTGTGTCACGTTTCAAGAAGCTAGCACAAACCGTGTTTGATTTAGAGTTCTAACTGCATCTGTCAATATAGAAGAAAACGCAGTGAAACCTAAAAATTCAAACTGTTACTGCAAACGGATGCTTCAACGTAGGAGAACGAAACTTGGACATCCAAGTTTGATTGGAGTACTGCTCATTATTTGAAAGTGTCAGGAAGGTCGGAAAAAAAATATATGTTGTGATTTCAGGAGACTGTAGTTTTTTGGCAGCCTAACAACGCCTTTCATTGAATGAGTTATTCGCCAGCCTGTGCTTAAGGCTACATCAAGAGGAAACAAACCTTAGAGATAGAACGTAGAACTACTGTATTGTGTCACGTTTCAAGAGGCTAGCACAAACCGTGTTTGATTTAGAGTTCTAACTGCATCTGTCAATATAGAAGAAAACGCAGTGAAACCTAAAAATTCAAACTGTTACTGAAAACGGATGCTTCAACGTAGGAGAACGAAACTTGGACATCCAAGTTTGATTGGAGTACTGCTCATTATTTGAAAGTATCAGGTAGGTCGGAAAAAAATATATGTTGTGATTTCAGGAGACTGTAGTTTTCTGGCAGCCTAACAACGCCTTTCATTGAATGAGTTATTCACCAGTCTCTGCTTAAGGCTACATCAAGAGGAAACAAACCTTAGAGATAGAACGTAGAACTACTGTATTGTGTCAAGTTTCAAGAACCTAGCACACAAACCGTGTTTGATTTAGAGTTCGAACTGCATCTGTCAATATAGGAGAAAACAGAGTGAAACCTAAAAATTCAAACTGTTACTGCAAACGGATGCTTCAACGTAGGAGAACGAAACTTGGGCATCCAAGTGGGATTGGTGTTCTGATCATTACTTGAAAGTATCATGAAGATTGGATGAAAAAATGTATGTTGTGATTTCAGGAGACTGTAGTTTTTTGGCAGCCTAACAACGCCTTTCATTGAATGAGTTATTCGCCAGCCTGTGCTTAAGGCTACATCAAGAGGAAACAAACCTTAGAGATAGAACGTAGAACTACTGTACTGTGTCACGTTTCAAGAAGCTAGCACAAACCGTGTTTGATTTAGGGTTCTAACTGCATCTGTCAATATAGAAGAAAACGCAGTGAAACCTAAAAATTCAAACTGTTACTGCAAACGGATGCTTCAACGTAGGATAACTAAACTTGGACATCCAAGTTGATTGGAGTACTATTCGTTATTTGAAAGTATCAGGAAGGTCGGAAAAAAAATATATGTTGTGATTTCAGGAGACTGTAGTTTTTTGGCAGCCTAACAACGCCTTTCATTGAATGAGTTTTTCGCCAGCCTGTGCTTAAGGCTACATCAAGAGGAAACAAACCTTAGAGATAGAACGTAGAACTACTGTATAACGTCAAGTTTCAAGAAGCTAGCACAAACCGTGTTTGATTTAGAGTTCGAACTGCATCTGTCAATATAGGAGAAAACAGAGTGAAACCTAAAAATTCAAACTGTTACTGCAAACGGATGCTTCAACGTAGGAGAACGAAACTTGGGCATCCAAGTGGGATTGGTGTACTGATCATAACTTGAAAGTATCATGAAGATTGGATGAAAAAATGTATGTTGTGATTTCAGGAGACTGTAGTTTTTTGGCAGCCTAACAACGCCTTTCATTGAATGAGTTATTCGCCAGCCTGTGCTTAAGGCTACATCAAGAGGAAACAAACCTTAGAGATAGAACGTAGAACTACTGTATTGTGTCAAGTTTCAAGAAGCTAGCACAAACCGTGTTTGATTTAGAGTTCGAACTGCATCTGTCAATATAGGAGAAAACAGAGTGAAACCAAAAAATTCAAACTGTTACTGCAAAGGGATGCTTCAACGTAGGAGAACGAAACTTGGGCATCCAAGTCGGAATGGTGTACTGATCATTACTTAAAAGTATCATGAAGATTGGATGAAAAAATGTATGTTGTGATTTCAGGAGACTGTAATTTTTTGGCAGCCTAACAACGCCTTTCATTGAATGAGTTATTCGCCAGCCTGTGCTTAAGGCTACATCAAGAGGAAACAAACCTTAGAGATAGAACGTAGAACTACTGTATTGTGTCAAGTTTCAAGAAGCTAGCACAAACCGTGTTTGATTTAGAGTTCGAACTGCATCTGTCAATATAGGAGAAAACAGAGTGAAACCTAAAAATTCAAACTGTTACTGCAAACGGATGCTTCAACGTAGGAGAACGAAACTTGGGCATCCAAGTGGGATTGGTGTACTGATCATTACTTGAAAGTATCATGAAGATTGGATGAAAAAATGTATGTTGAGATTTCAGGAGACTCTAGTTTTTGGAAGTTTGGCAACCCCTTTCAATATAAGTGTTATTCGTGAGTCCCTGTATTAGGCTACATCAAGAGGAAACAAACCTTAGAGATAGAACGTAGAACTACTGTATTGTGTCACGTTTCAAGAAGCTAGCACAAACCGTGTTTGATTTAGAGTTCTAACTGCATCTGTCAATATAGAAGAAAACAGAGTGAAACCTAAAAATTCAAACTGTTACTGCAAACGGATGCTTCAACGTAGGAGAACGAAACTTGGACATCCAAGTTTGATTGGAGTACTGCTCATTATTTGAAAGTATCAGGAAGGTCGGAAAAAAAATATATGTTGTGATTTCAGGAGACTGTAGATTTTTGGCAGCCTAACAACGCCTTTCATTGAATGAGTTATTCGCCAGCCTGTGCTTAAGGCTACATCAAGAGGAAACAAACCTTAGAGATAGAACGTAGAACTACTGTATTGTGTCACGTTTCAAGAAGCTAGCACAAACCGTGTTTGATTTAGAGTTCGAACTGCATCTGTCAATATAGGAGAAAACAGAGTGAAACCTAAAAATTCAAACTGTTACTGCAAACGGATGCTTCAACGTAGGAGAACGAAACTTGGGCATCCAAGTGGGATTGGTGTACTGATCATTACTTGAAAGTATCATGAAGATTGGATGAAAAAATGTATGTTGAGATTTCAGGAGACTCTAGTTTTTGGAAGTTTGGCAACCCCTTTCAATATAAGTGTTATTCGCGAGTCCCTGTATTAGGCTACATCAAGAGGAAACAAACCTTAGAGATAGAACGTAGAACTACAGTATTGTGTCACGTTTCAAGAAGCTAGCACAAACCGTGTTTGATTTAGAGTTCTAACTGCATCTGTCAATATAGAAGAAAACGCAGTGAAACCTAAAAATTCAAACTGTTACTGCAAACGGATGCTTCAACGTAGGAGAACGAAACTTGGACATCCAAGTTTGATTGGAGTACTGCTCATTATTTGAAAGTATCAGGAAGGTCGGAAAAAAAATATATGTTGTGATTTCAGGAGACTGTAGTTTTTTGGCAGCCTAACAACGCCTTTCATTGAATGAGTTATTCGCCAGCCTGTGCTTAAGGCTACATCAAGAGGAAACAATCCTTAGAGATAGAACGTAGAACTACTGTATTGTGTCACGTTTGAAGAAGCTAGCACAAACCGTGTTTGATTTAGAGTTCGAACTGCATCTGTCAATATAGGAGAAAACAGAGTGAAACCGAAAAATTCAAACTGTTACTGCAAACGGATGCTTCAACGTAGGAGAACGATACTTGGGCATCCAAGTGGGATTGGTGTACTGATCATTACTTGAAAGTATCATGAAGATTGGATGAAAAAAATGTATGTTGAGATTTCAGGAGAATCTAGTTTTTGGAAGTTTGGCAATCCGTTTCAATATAAGTGTTATTCGCGAGTCCCTGTATTAGGCTACATCAAGAGGAAACAAACCTTAGAGATAGAACGTAGAACTACTGTATTGTGTCACGTTTCAAGAAGCTAGCACAAACCGTGTTTGATTTAGAGTTCTAACTGCGTCTGTCAATATAGAAGAAAACGCAGTGAAACCTAAAAATTCAAACTGTTACTGCAAACGGATGCTTCAATGTAGGAGAACGAAACTTGGACATCCAAGTTTGATTGGAGTACTGCTCATTATTTGAAAGTATCAGGAAGGTCGGAAAACAAATATATGTTGTGATTTCAGGAGACTGTAGTTTTTTGGCAGCCTAACAACGCCTTTCATTGAATGAGTTATTCGCCAGCCTGTGCTTAAGGCTACATCAAGAGGAAACAAACCTTAGAGATAGAACGTAGAACTACTGTATTGTGTCACGTTTCAAGAAGCTAGCACAAACCGTGTTTGATTTAGAGTTCGAACTGCATCTGTCAATATAGGAGAAAACAGAGTGAAACCTAAAAATTCAAACTGTTACTGCAAACGGATGCTTCAACGTAGGAGAACGAAACTTGGGCATCCAAGTGGGAATGGTGTACTGATCATTACTTGAAAGTATCATGAAGATTGGATGAAAAAATGTATGTTGTGATTTCAGGAGACTGTAGTTTTTTGGCAGCCTAACAACGCCTTTCATTGAATGAGTTATTCGCCAGCCTGTGCTTAAGGCTACATCAAGAGGAAACAAACCTTAGAGATAGAACGTAGAACTACTGTATTGTGTCACGTTTCAAGAAGCTAGCACAAACCGTGTTTGATTTAGAGTTCTAACTGCATCTGTCAATATAGAAGAAAACGCAGTGAACCTAAAAATTCAAACTGTTACTGCAAACGGATGCTTCAACGTAGGAGAACGAAACTTGGACATCCAAGTTTGATTGGAGTACTGCTCATTATTTGAAAGTATCAGGAAGGTCGGAAAAAAAATATATGTTGTGATTTCAGGAGACTCTAGTTTTTTGGCAGCCTAACAACGCCTTTCATTGAATGAGTTATTCGCCAGCCTGTGCTTAAGGCTACATCAAGAGGAAACAAACCTTAGAGATAGAACGTAGAACTACTGTATTGTGTCAAGTTTCAAGAAGCTAGCACAAACCGTGTTTGATTTAGAGTTCGAACTGCATCTGTCAATATAGGAGAAAACAGAGTGAAACCTAAAAATTCAAACTGTTACTGCAAACGGATGCTTCAACGTAGGAGAACGAAACTTGGGCATCCAAGTGGGATTGGTGTACTGATCATTACTTGAAAGTATCATGAAGATTGGATGAAAAAATGTATGTTGTGATTTCAGGAGACTGTAGTTTTTTGGCAGCCTAACAACGCCTTTCATTGAATGAGTTATTTGCCAGCCTGTGCTTAAGGCTACATCAAGAGGAAACAAACCTTAGAGATAGAACGTAGAACTACTGTATTGTGTCAAGTTTCAAGAAGCTAGCACAAACCGTGTTTGATTTAGAGTTCGAACTGCATCTGTCAATATAGGAGAAAACAGAGTGAAACCTAAAAATTCAAACTGTTACTGCAAACGGATGCTTCAACGTAGGAGAACGATACTTGGGCATCCAAGTGGGATTGGTGTTCTGATCATTACTTGAAAGTATCATGAAGATTGGATGAAAAAATGTATGTTGTGATTTCAGGAGACTGTAGTTTTTTGGCAGCCTAACAACGCCTTTCATTGAATGAGTTATTCGCCAGCCTGTGCTTAAGGCTACATCAAGAGGAAACAAACCTTAGAGATAGAACGTAGAACTACTGTATTGTGTCACGTTTCAAGAAGCTAGCACAAACCGTGTTTGATTTAGAGTTCGAACTGCATCTGTCAATATAGAAGAAAACGCAGTGAAACCTAAAAATTCAAACTGTTACTGCAAACGGATGCTTCAACGTAGGAGAACGAAACTTGGACATCCAAGTTTGATTGGAGTACTGCTCATTATTTGAAAGTATCAGGAAGGTCGGAAAAAAAATATATGTTGTGATTTCAGGAGACTGTAGTTTTTTGGCAGCCTAACAACGCCTTTCATTGAATGAGTTATTCGCCAGCCTGTGCTTAAGGCTACATCAAGAGGAAACAAACCTTAGAGATAGAACGTAGAACTACTGTATTGTGTCAAGTTTCAAGAAGCTAGCACAAACCGTGTTTGATTTAGAGTTCGAACTGCATCTGTCAATATAGGAGAAAACATAGTGAAACCTAAAAATTCAAACTGTTACTGCAAACGGATGCTTCAACGTAGGAGAACGAAACTTGGGCATCCAAGTGGGATTGGTGTACTGATCATTCCTTGAAAGTATCATGAAGATTGGATGAAAAAATGTATGTTGTTATTTCAGGAGAATGTAGTTTTTTGGCAGCCTAACAACGCCTTTCATTGAATGAGTTATTCGCCAGCCTGTGCTTAAGGCTACATCAAGAGGAAACAAACCTTAGAGATAGAACGTAGAACTACTGTATTGTGTCAAGTTTCAAGAAGCTAGCACAAACCGTGTTTGATTTAGAGTTCGAACTGCATCTGTCAATATAGGAGAAAACAGAGTGAAACCTAAAAATTCAAACTGTTACTGCAAACGGATGCTTCAACGTAGGAGAACGAAACTTGGGCATCCAAGTGGGATTGGTGTACTGATCATAACTTGAAAGTATCATGAAGATTGGATGAAAAAATGTATGTTGTGATTTCAGGAGACTGTAGTTTTTTGGCAGCCTAACAACGCCTTTCATTGAATGAGTTATTCGCCAGCCTGTGCTTAAGGCTACATCAAGAGGAAACAAACCTTAGAGATAGAACGTAGAACTACTGTATTGTGTCAAGTTTCAAGAAGCTAGCACAAACCGTGTTTGATTTAGAGTTCGAACTGCATCTGTCAATATAGGAGAAAACAGAGTGAAACCTAAAACTTCAAACTGTTACTGCAAACGGATGCTTCAACGTAGGAGAATGAAACTTGGGCATCCAAGTGGGATTGGTGTACTGATCATTACTTGAAAGTATCATGAAGATTGGATGAAAAAATGTATGTTGAGATTTCAGGAGACTCTAGTTTTTGGAAGTTTGGCAATCCCTTTCAATATAAGTGTTATTAGCGAGTCCCTGTATTAGGCTACATCAAGAGGAAACAAACCTTAGAGATAGAACGTAGAACTACTGTATTGTGTCACGTTTCAAGAAGCTAGCACAAACCGTGTTTGATTTAGAGTTCTAACTGCATCTGTCAATATAGAAGAAAACGCAGTGAAACCTAAAAATTCAAACTGTTACTGCAAACGGATGCTTCAACGTAGGAGAACGAAACTTGGACATCCAAGTTTGATTGGAGTACTGCTCATTATTTGAAAGTATCAGGAAGGTCGGAAAAAAAATATATGTTGTGATTTCAGGAGACTGTAGTTTTTTGGCAGCCTAACAACGCCTTTCATTGAATGAGTTATTCGCCAGCCTGTGCTTAAGGCTACATCAAGAGGAAACAAACCTTAGAGATAGAACGTAGAACTACTGTATTGTGTCAAGTTTCAAGAAGCTAGCACAAACCGTGTTTGATTTAGAGTTCGAACTGCATCTGTCAATATAGGAGAAAACAGAGTGAAACCTAAAAATTCAAACTGTTACTGCAAACGGATGCTTCAACGTAGGAGAACGATACTTGGGCATCCAGTGGGATTGGTGTACTGATCATTACTTGAAAGTATCATGAAGATTGGATGAAAAAAATGTATGTTGAGATTTCAGGAGACTCTAGTTTTTGGAAGTTTGGCAATCCCTTTCAATATAAGTGTTATTAGCGAGTCCCTGTATTAGGCTACATCAAGAGGAAACAAACCTTAGAGATAGAACGTAGAACTACTGTATTGTGTCACGTTTCAAGAAGCTAGCACAAACCGTGTTTGATTTAGAGTTCTAACTGCATCTGTCAATATAGACGAAAACGCAGTGAAACCTAAAAATTCAAACTGTTACTGCAAACGGATGCTTCAACGTAGGAGAACGAAACTTGGACATCCAAGTTTGATTGGAGTACTGCTCATTATTTGAAAGTATCAGGAAGGTCGGAAAAAAAATATATGTTGTGATTTCAGGAGACTGTAGTTTTTTGGCAGCCTAACAACGCCTTTCATTGAATGAGTTATTCGCCAGCCTGTGCTTAAGGCTACATCAAGAGGAAACAAACCTTAGAGATAGAACGTAGAACTACTGGATTGTGTCAAGTTTCAAGAAGCTAGCACAAACCGTGTTTGATTTAGAGTTCGAACTGCATCTGTCAATATAGGAGAAAACAGAGTGAAACCTAAAAATTCAAACTGTTACTGCAAACGGATGCTTCAACGTAGGAGAACGAAACTTGGGCATCCAAGTGGGATTGGTGTACTGATCATTACTTGAAAGTATCATGAAGATTGGATGAAAAAATGTATGTTGAGATTTCAGGAGACTCTAGTTTTTGGAAGTTTGGCAACCCCTTTCAATATAAGTGTTATTCGCGAGTCCCTGTATTAGGCTACATCAAGAGGAAACAAACCTTAGAGATAGAACGTAGAACTACTGTATTGTGTCACGTTTCAAGAAGCTAGCACAAACCGTGTTTGATTTAGAGTTCTAACTGCATCTGTCAATATAGAAGAAAACAGAGTGAAACCTAAAAATTCAAACTGTTACTGCAAACGGATGCTTCAACGTAGGAGAACGAAACTTGGGCATCCAAGTGGGATTGGTGTACTGATCATTACTTGAAAGTATCATGAAGATTGGATGAAAAAATGTATGTTGTGATTTCAGGAGACTGTAGTTTTTTGGCAGCCTAACAACGCCTTTCATTGAATGAGTTATTTGCCAGCCTGTGCTTAAGGCTACATCAAGAGGAAACAAACCTTAGAGATAGAACGTAGAACTACTGTATTGTGTCAAGTTTCAAGAAGCTAGCACAAACCGTGTTTGATTTAGAGTTCGAACTGCATCTGTCAATATAGGAGAAAACAGAGTGAAACCTAAAAATTCAAACTGTTACTGCAAACGGATGCTTCAACGTAGGAGAACGATACTTGGGCATCCAAGTGGGATTGGTGTTCTGATCATTACTTGAAAGTATCATGAAGATTGGATGAAAAAATGTATGTTGTGATTTCAGGAGACTGTAGTTTTTTGGCAGCCTAACAACGCCTTTCATTGAATGAGTTATTCGCCAGCCTGTGCTTAAGGCTACATCAAGAGGAAACAAACCTTAGAGATAGAACGTAGAACTACTGTATTGTGTCACGTTTCAAGAAGCTAGCACAAACCGTGTTTGATTTAGAGTTCGAACTGCATCTGTCAATATAGAAGAAAACGCAGTGAAACCTAAAAATTCAAACTGTTACTGCAAACGGATGCTTCAACGTAGGAGAACGAAACTTGGACATCCAAGTTTGATTGGAGTACTGCTCATTATTTGAAAGTATCAGGAAGGTCGGAAAAAAAATATATGTTGTGATTTCAGGAGACTGTAGTTTTTTGGCAGCCTAACAACGCCTTTCATTGAATGAGTTATTCGCCAGCCTGTGCTTAAGGCTACATCAAGAGGAAACAAACCTTAGAGATAGAACGTAGAACTACTGTATTGTGTCAAGTTTCAAGAAGCTAGCACAAACCGTGTTTGATTTAGAGTTCGAACTGCATCTGTCAATATAGGAGAAAACATAGTGAAACCTAAAAATTCAAACTGTTACTGCAAACGGATGCTTCAACGTAGGAGAACGAAACTTGGGCATCCAAGTGGGATTGGTGTACTGATCATTCCTTGAAAGTATCATGAAGATTGGATGAAAAAATGTATGTTGTTATTTCAGGAGAATGTAGTTTTTTGGCAGCCTAACAACGCCTTTCATTGAATGAGTTATTCGCCAGCCTGTGCTTAAGGCTACATCAAGAGGAAACAAACCTTAGAGATAGAACGTAGAACTACTGTATTGTGTCAAGTTTCAAGAAGCTAGCACAAACCGTGTTTGATTTAGAGTTCGAACTGCATCTGTCAATATAGGAGAAAACAGAGTGAAACCTAAAAATTCAAACTGTTACTGCAAACGGATGCTTCAACGTAGGAGAACGAAACTTGGGCATCCAAGTGGGATTGGTGTACTGATCATAACTTGAAAGTATCATGAAGATTGGATGAAAAAATGTATGTTGTGATTTCAGGAGACTGTAGTTTTTTGGCAGCCTAACAACGCCTTTCATTGAATGAGTTATTCGCCAGCCTGTGCTTAAGGCTACATCAAGAGGAAACAAACCTTAGAGATAGAACGTAGAACTACTGTATTGTGTCAAGTTTCAAGAAGCTAGCACAAACCGTGTTTGATTTAGAGTTCGAACTGCATCTGTCAATATAGGAGAAAACAGAGTGAAACCTAAAACTTCAAACTGTTACTGCAAACGGATGCTTCAACGTAGGAGAATGAAACTTGGGCATCCAAGTGGGATTGGTGTACTGATCATTACTTGAAAGTATCATGAAGATTGGATGAAAAAATGTATGTTGAGATTTCAGGAGACTCTAGTTTTTGGAAGTTTGGCAATCCCTTTCAATATAAGTGTTATTAGCGAGTCCCTGTATTAGGCTACATCAAGAGGAAACAAACCTTAGAGATAGAACGTAGAACTACTGTATTGTGTCACGTTTCAAGAAGCTAGCACAAACCGTGTTTGATTTAGAGTTCTAACTGCATCTGTCAATATAGAAGAAAACGCAGTGAAACCTAAAAATTCAAACTGTTACTGCAAACGGATGCTTCAACGTAGGAGAACGAAACTTGGACATCCAAGTTTGATTGGAGTACTGCTCATTATTTGAAAGTATCAGGAAGGTCGGAAAAAAAATATATGTTGTGATTTCAGGAGACTGTAGTTTTTTGGCAGCCTAACAACGCCTTTCATTGAATGAGTTATTCGCCAGCCTGTGCTTAAGGCTACATCAAGAGGAAACAAACCTTAGAGATAGAACGTAGAACTACTGTATTGTGTCAAGTTTCAAGAAGCTAGCACAAACCGTGTTTGATTTAGAGTTCGAACTGCATCTGTCAATATAGGAGAAAACAGAGTGAAACCTAAAAATTCAAACTGTTACTGCAAACGGATGCTTCAACGTAGGAGAACGATACTTGGGCATCCAGTGGGATTGGTGTACTGATCATTACTTGAAAGTATCATGAAGATTGGATGAAAAAAATGTATGTTGAGATTTCAGGAGACTCTAGTTTTTGGAAGTTTGGCAATCCCTTTCAATATAAGTGTTATTAGCGAGTCCCTGTATTAGGCTACATCAAGAGGAAACAAACCTTAGAGATAGAACGTAGAACTACTGTATTGTGTCACGTTTCAAGAAGCTAGCACAAACCGTGTTTGATTTAGAGTTCTAACTGCATCTGTCAATATAGACGAAAACGCAGTGAAACCTAAAAATTCAAACTGTTACTGCAAACGGATGCTTCAACGTAGGAGAACGAAACTTGGACATCCAAGTTTGATTGGAGTACTGCTCATTATTTGAAAGTATCAGGAAGGTCGGAAAAAAAATATATGTTGTGATTTCAGGAGACTGTAGTTTTTTGGCAGCCTAACAACGCCTTTCATTGAATGAGTTATTCGCCAGCCTGTGCTTAAGGCTACATCAAGAGGAAACAAACCTTAGAGATAGAACGTAGAACTACTGGATTGTGTCAAGTTTCAAGAAGCTAGCACAAACCGTGTTTGATTTAGAGTTCGAACTGCATCTGTCAATATAGGAGAAAACAGAGTGAAACCTAAAAATTCAAACTGTTACTGCAAACGGATGCTTCAACGTAGGAGAACGAAACTTGGGCATCCAAGTGGGATTGGTGTACTGATCATTACTTGAAAGTATCATGAAGATTGGATGAAAAAATGTATGTTGAGATTTCAGGAGACTCTAGTTTTTGGAAGTTTGGCAACCCCTTTCAATATAAGTGTTATTCGCGAGTCCCTGTATTAGGCTACATCAAGAGGAAACAAACCTTAGAGATAGAACGTAGAACTACTGTATTGTGTCACGTTTCAAGAAGCTAGCACAAACCGTGTTTGATTTAGAGTTCTAACTGCATCTGTCAATATAGAAGAAAACAGAGTGAAACCTAAAAATTCAAACTGTTACTGCAAACGGATGCTTCAACATAGGAGAACGAAACTTGGACATCCAAGTATGATTGGAGTACTGCTCATTATTTGAAAGTATCAGGAAGGTCGGAAAAAAAATATATGTTGTGATTTCAGGAGACTGTAGTTTTTTGGCAGCCTAACAACGCCTTTCATTGAATGAGTTATTCGCCAGCCTGTGCTTAAGGCTACATCAAGAGGAAACAAACCTTAGAGATAGAACGTAGAACTACTGTATTGTGTCACGTTTCAAGAAGCTAGCACAAACCGTGTTTGATTTAGAGTTCTAACTGCATCTGTCAATATAGGAGAAAACAGAGTGAAACCTAAAAATTCAAACTGTTACTGCAAACGGATGCTTCAACGTAGGAGAACGAAACTTGGGCATCCAAGTGGGATTGGTGTACTGATCATTACTTGAAAGTATCATGAAGATTGGATGAAAAAATGTATGTTGTGATTTCAGGAGACTGTAGTTTTTTGGCAGCCTAACAACGCCTTTCATTGAATGAGTTATTCGCCAGCCTGTGCTTAAGGCTACATCAAGAGGAAACAAATCTTAGAGATAGAACGTAGAACTACTGTATTGTGTCAAGTTTCAAGAAGCTAGCACAAACCGTGTTTGATTTAGAGTTCGAACTGCATCTGTCAATATAGGAGAAAACAGAGTGAAACCTAAAAATTCAAACTGTTACTGCAAACGGATGCTTCAACGTAGGAGAACGAAACTTGGGCATCCAAGTGGGATTGGTGTACTGATCATTACTTGAAAGTATCATGAAGATTGGATGAAAAAATGTATGTTGTGATTTCAGGAGACTGTAGTTTTTTGGCAGCCTAACAACGCCTTTCATTGAATGAGTTATTCGCCAGTCTGTGCTTAAGGCTACATCAAGAGGAAACAAACCTTAGAGATAGAACGTAGAACTACTGTATTGTGTCACGTTTCAAGAAGCTAGCACAAACCGTGTTTGATTTAGAGTTCTAACTGCATCTGTCAATATAGAAGAAAACGCAGTGAAACCAAAAAATTCAAACTGTTACTGAAAACGAATGCTTCAACGTAGGAGAACGAAACTTGGACATCCAAGTTTGATTGGAGTACTGCTCATTATTTGAAAGTATCAGGAAGGTCGGAAAAAAAATATATGTTGTGATTTCAGGAGACTGTAGTTTTTTGGCAGCCTAACAACGCCTTTCATTGAATGAGTTATTCGCCAGCCTGTGCTTAAGGCTACATCAAGAGGAAACAAACCTTAGAGATAGAACGTAGAACTACTGTATTGTGTCAAGTTTCAAGAAGCTAGCACAAACCGTGTTTGATTTAGAGTTCGAACTGCATCTGTCAATATAGGAGAAAACAGAGTGAAACCTAAAAATTCAAACTGTTACTGCAAACGGATGCTTCAACGTAGGAGAACGATACTTGGGCATCCAGTGGGATTGGTGTACTTATCATTACTTGAAAGTATCATGAAGATTGGATGAAAAAAATGTATGTTGAGATTTCAGGAGACTCTAGTTTTTGGAAGTTTGGCAATCCCTTTCAATATAAGTGTTATTCGCGAGTCCCTGTATTAGGCTACATCAAGAGGAAACAAACCTTAGAGATAGAACGTAGAACTACTGTATTGTGTCACGTTTCAAGAAGCTAGCACAAACCGTGTTTGATTTAGAGTTCTAACTGCATCTGTCAATATAGAAGAAAACACAGTGAATCCTAAAAATTCAAACTGTTACTGCAAACGGATGCTTCAACGTAGGAGAACGAAACTTGGACATCCAAGTTTGATTGGAGTACTGCTCATTATTTGAAAGTATCAGGAAGGTCGAAAAAAAATATATGTTGTGATTTCAGGAGACTGTAATTTTTTGGCAGCCTAACAACGCCTTTCATTGAATGAGTTATTCGCCAGCCTGTGCTTAAGGCTACATCAAGAGGAAACAAACCTTAGAGATAGAACGTAGAACTACTGGATTGTGTCAAGTTTCAAGAAGCTAGCACAAACCGTGTTTGATTTAGAGTTCGAACTGCATCTGTCAATATAGGAGAAAACAGAGTGAAACCTAAAAATTTAAACTATTACTGCAAACGGATGCTTCAACGTAGGAGAACGAAACTTGGGCATCCAAGTGGGATTGGTGTACTGATCATTACTTGAAAGTATCATGAAGATTGGATGAAAAAATGTATGTTGTGATTTCAGGAGACTGTAGTTTTTTGGCAGCCTAACAACGCCTTTCATTGAATGAGTTATTCGCCAGCCTGTGCTTAAGGCTACATCAAGAGGAAACAAATCTTAGAGATAGAACGTAGAACTACTGTATTGTGTCAAGTTTCAAGAAGCTAGCACAAACCGTGTTTGATTTAGAGTTCGAACTGCATCTGTCAATATAGGAGAAAACAGAGTGAAACCTAAAAATTCAAACTGTTACTGCAAACGGATGCTTCAACGTAGGAGAACGAAACTTGGGCATCCAAGTGGGATTGGTGTACTGATCATTACTTGAAAGTATCATGAAGATTGGATGAAAAAATGTATGTTGTGATTTCAGGAGACACTAGTTTTTTGGCAGCCTAACAACGCCTTTCATTGAATGAGTTATTCGCCAGCCTGTGCTTAAGGCTACATCAAGAGGAAACAAACCTTAGAGATAGAACGTAGAACTACTGTATTGTGTCAAGTTTCAAGAAGCTAGCACAAACCGTGTTTGATTTAGAGTTCGAACTGCATCTGTCAATATAGGAGAAAACAGAGTGAAACCTAAAAATTCAAACTGTTACTGCAAACGGATGCTTCAACGTAGGAGAACGAAACTTGGGCATCCAAGTGGGATTGGTGTACTGATCATTACTTGAAAGTATCATGAAGATTGGATGAAAAAATGTATGTTGTGATTTCAGGAGACTGTAGTTTTTTGGCAGCCTAACAACGCCTTTCATTGAATGAGTTATTCGCCAGCCTGTGCTTAAGGCTACATCAAGAGGAAACAAATATTAGAGATAGAACGTAGAACTACTGTATTGTGTCAAGTTTCAAGAAGCTAGCACAAACCGTGTTTGATTTAGAGTTCGAACTGCATCTGTCAATATAGGAGAAAACAGAGTGAAACCTAAAAATTCAAACTGTTACTGCAAACGGATGCTTCAACGTAGGAGAACGAAACTTGGGCATCCAAGTGGGATTGGTGTACTGATCATTACTTGAAAGTATCATGAAGATTGGATGAAAAAATGTATGTTGTGATTTCAGGAGACTGTAGTTTTTTGGCAGCCTAACAACGCCTTTCATTGAATGAGTTATTCGCCAGTCTGTGCTTAAGGCTACATCAAGAGGAAACAAACCTTAGAGATAGAACGTAGAACTACTGTATTGTGTCACGTTTCAAGAAGCTAGCACAAACCGTGTTTGATTTAGAGTTCTAACTGCATCTGTCAATATAGAAGAAAACGCAGTGAAACCAAAAAATTCAAACTGTTACTGAAAACGAATGCTTCAACGTAGGAGAACGAAACTTGGACATCCAAGTTTGATTGGAGTACTGCTCATTATTTGAAAGTATCAGGAAGGTCGGAAAAAAAATATATGTTGTGATTTCAGGAGACTGTAGTTTTTTGGCAGCCTAACAACGCCTTTCATTGAATGAGTTATTCGCCAGCCTGTGCTTAAGGCTACATCAAGAGGAAACAAACCTTAGAGATAGAACGTAGAACTACTGTATTGTGTCAAGTTTCAAGAAGCTAGCACAAACCGTGTTTGATTTAGAGTTCGAACTGCATCTGTCAATATAGGAGAAAACAGAGTGAAACCTAAAAATTCAAACTGTTACTGCAAACGGATGCTTCAACGTAGGAGAACGATACTTGGGCATCCAGTGGGATTGGTGTACTTATCATTACTTGAAAGTATCATGAAGATTGGATGAAAAAAATGTATGTTGAGATTTCAGGAGACTCTAGTTTTTGGAAGTTTGGCAATCCCTTTCAATATAAGTGTTATTCGCGAGTCCCTGTATTAGGCTACATCAAGAGGAAACAAACCTTAGAGATAGAACGTAGAACTACTGTATTGTGTCACGTTTCAAGAAGCTAGCACAAACCGTGTTTGATTTAGAGTTCTAACTGCATCTGTCAATATAGAAGAAAACACAGTGAATCCTAAAAATTCAAACTGTTACTGCAAACGGATGCTTCAACGTAGGAGAACGAAACTTGGACATCCAAGTTTGATTGGAGTACTGCTCATTATTTGAAAGTATCAGGAAGGTCGAAAAAAAATATATGTTGTGATTTCAGGAGACTGTAATTTTTTGGCAGCCTAACAACGCCTTTCATTGAATGAGTTATTCGCCAGCCTGTGCTTAAGGCTACATCAAGAGGAAACAAACCTTAGAGATAGAACGTAGAACTACTGGATTGTGTCAAGTTTCAAGAAGCTAGCACAAACCGTGTTTGATTTAGAGTTCGAACTGCATCTGTCAATATAGGAGAAAACAGAGTGAAACCTAAAAATTTAAACTATTACTGCAAACGGATGCTTCAACGTAGGAGAACGAAACTTGGGCATCCAAGTGGGATTGGTGTACTGATCATTACTTGAAAGTATCATGAAGATTGGATGAAAAAATGTATGTTGTGATTTCAGGAGACTGTAGTTTTTTGGCAGCCTAACAACGCCTTTCATTGAATGAGTTATTCGCCAGCCTGTGCTTAAGGCTACATCAAGAGGAAACAAATCTTAGAGATAGAACGTAGAACTACTGTATTGTGTCAAGTTTCAAGAAGCTAGCACAAACCGTGTTTGATTTAGAGTTCGAACTGCATCTGTCAATATAGGAGAAAACAGAGTGAAACCTAAAAATTCAAACTGTTACTGCAAACGGATGCTTCAACGTAGGAGAACGAAACTTGGGCATCCAAGTGGGATTGGTGTACTGATCATTACTTGAAAGTATCATGAAGATTGGATGAAAAAATGTATGTTGTGATTTCAGGAGACACTAGTTTTTTGGCAGCCTAACAACGCCTTTCATTGAATGAGTTATTCGCCAGCCTGTGCTTAAGGCTACATCAAGAGGAAACAAACCTTAGAGATAGAACGTAGAACTACTGTATTGTGTCAAGTTTCAAGAAGCTAGCACAAACCGTGTTTGATTTAGAGTTCGAACTGCATCTGTCAATATAGGAGAAAACAGAGTGAAACCTAAAAATTCAAACTGTTACTGCAAACGGATGCTTCAACGTAGGAGAACGATACTTGGGCATCCAAGTGGGATTGCTGTACTGATCATTACTTGAAAGTATCATGAAGATTGGATGAAAAAAATGTATGTTGAGATTTCAGGAGACTCTAGTTTTTGGAAGTTTGGCAATCCGTTTCAATATAAGTGTTATTCGCGAGTCCCTGTATTAAGCTACATCAAGAGGAAACAAACCTTAGAGATAGAACGTAGAACTACTGTATTGTGTCACGTTTCAAGAAGCTAGCACAAACCGTGTTTGATTTAGAGTTCTAACTGCATCTGTCAATATAGAAGAAAACGCAGTGAAACCTAAAAATTCAAACTGTTACTGCAAACGGATGCTACAACGTAGGAGAACGAAACTTGGACATCCAAGTTTGATTGGAGTACTGCTCATTATTTGAAAGTATCAGGAAGGTCGGAAACGGAAAAAAAATATATGTTGTGATTTCAGGAGACTGTAGTTTTTTGGCCGCCTAACAACGCTTTCATTGAATGAGTTATTCGCCAGCCTGTGCTTAAGGCTACATCAAGAGGAAACAAACCTTAGAGATAGAACGTAGAACTACTGGATTGTGTCAAGTTTCAAGAAGCTAGCACAAACCGTGTTTGATTTAGAGTTCGAACTGCATCTGTCAATATAGGAGAAAACAGAGTGAAACCTAAAAATTCAAACTGTTACTGCAAACGGATGCTTCAACGTAGGAGAACGAAACTTGGGCATCCAAGTGGGATTGGTGTACTGATCATTACTTGAAAGTATCATGAAGATTGGATGAAAAAATGTATGTTGTGATTTCAGGAGACTGTAGTTTTTTGGCAGCCTAACAACGCCTTTCATTGAATGAGTTATTCGCCAGCCTGTGCTTAAGGCTACATCAAGAGGAAACAAACCTTAGAGATAGAACGTAGAACTACTGTATTGTGTCACGTTTCAAGAAGCTAGCACAAACCGTGTTTTGATTTAGAGTTCGAACTGCATCTGTCAATATAGGAGAAAACAGATGAAACCTAAAAATTCAAACTGTTACTGCAAACGGATGCTTCAACGTAGGAGAACGAAACTTGGGCATCCAAGTGGGATTGGTGTACTGATCATTACTTGAAAGTATCATGAAGATTGGATGAAAAAATGTATGTTGTGATTTCAGGAGACTGTAGTTTTTTGGCAGCCTAACAACGCCTTTCATTGAATGAGTTATTCGCCAGCCTGTGCTTAAGGCTACATCAAGAGGAAACAAACTTAGAGATAGAACGTAGAACTACTGTATTGTGTCACGTTTCAAGAAGCTAGCACAAACCGTGTTTGATTTAGAGTTCGAACTGCATCTGTCAATATAGGAGAAAACAGAGTGAAACCTAAAAATTCAAACTGTTACTGCAAACGGATGCTTCAACGTAGGAGAACGAAACTTGGGCATCCAAGTGGGATTGGTGTACTGATCATTACTTTAAAGTATCATGAAGATTGGATGAAAAAATGTATGTTGTGATTTCAGGAGACTGTAGTTTTTTGGCAGCCTAACAACGCCTTTCATTGAATGAGTTATTCGCCAGCCTGTGCTTAAGGCTACATCAAGAGGAAACAAACCTTAGAGATAGAACGTAGAACTACTGTATTGTGTCAAGTTTCAAGAAGCTAGCACAAACCGTGTTTGATTTAGAGTTCGAACTGCATCTGTCAATATAGGAGAAAACAGAGTGAAACTAAAAATTCAAACTGTTACTGCAAACGGATGCTTCAACGTAGGAGAACGAAACTTGGGCATCCAAGTGGGATTGGTGTACTGATCATTACTTGAAAGTATCATGAAGATTGGATGAAAAAATGTATGTTGTGATTTCAGGAGACTGTAGTTTTTGCAGCCTAACAACGCCTTTCATTGAATGAGTTATTCGCCAGCCTGTGCTTAAGGCTACATCAAGAGGAAACAAACCTTAGAGATAGAACGTAGAACTACTGTATTGTGTCAAGTTTCAAGAAGCTAGCACAACCGTGTTTGATTTAGAGTTCGAACTGCATCTGTCAATATAGGAGAAAACAGAGTGAAACCTAAAAATTCAAACTGTTACTGCAAACGGATGCTTCAACGTAGGAGAACGAACTTGGGCATCCAAGTGGGAATGGTGTACTGATCATTACTTGAAAGTATCATGAAGATTGGATGAAAAAATGTATGTTGTGATTTCAGGAGACTGTAGTTTTTTGGCAGCCTAACAACGCCTTTCATTGAATGAGTTATTCGCCAGACTGTGCTTAAGGCTACATCAAGAGGAAACAAACCTTAGAGATAGAACGTAGAACTACTGTATTGTGTCACGTTTCAAGAAGCTAGCACAAACCGTGTTTGATTTAGAGTTCTAACTGCATCTGTCAATATAGAAGAAAACGCAGTGAACCTAAAAATTCAAACTGTTACTGCAAACGGATGCTTCAACGTAGGAGAACGAACTTGGACATCCAAGTTTGATTGAGTACTGCTCATTATTTGAAAGTATCAGGAAGGTCGGAAAAAAAATATATGTTGTGATTTCAGGAGACTGTAGTTTTTGGCAGCCTAACAACGCCTTTCATTTGAATGAGTTATTCGCCAGCCTGTGCTTAAGGCTACATCAAGAGGAAACAAACCTTAGAGATAGAACGTAGAACTACTGTATTGTGTCAAGTTTCAAGAAGCTAGGCACAAACCGTGTTTGATTTAGAGTTCGAACTGCATCTGTCAATATAGGAGAAAACAGAGTGAAACCTAAAAATTCAAACTGTTACTGCAAACGGATGCTTCAACGTAGGAGAACGAAACTTGGGCATCCAAGTGGGATTGGTGTACTGATCATTACTTGAAAGTATCATGAAGATTGGATGAAAAAATGTATGTTGTGATTTCAGGAGACTGTAGTTTTTGGCAGCCTAACAACGCCTTTCATTGAATGAGTTATTTGCCAGCCTGTGCTTAAGGCTACATCAAGAGGAAACAAACCTTAGAGATAGAACGTAGAACTACTGTATTGTGTCAAGTTTCAAGAAGCTAGCACAAACCGTGTTTGATTTAGAGTTCGAACTGCATCTGTCAATATAGGAGAAAACAGAGTGAAACCTAAAAATTCAAACTGTTACTGCAAACGGATGCTTCAACGTAGGAGAACGATACTTGGGCATCCAAGTGGGATTGGTGTTCTGATCATTACTTGAAAGTATCATGAAGATTGGATGAAAAATGTATGTTGTGATTTCAGGAGACTGTAGTTTTTTGGCAGCTAAACAACGCCTTTCATTGAATGAGTTATTCGCCAGCCTGTGCTTAAGGCTACATCAAGAGGAAACAAACCTTAGAGATAGAACGTAGAACTACTGTATTGTGTCACGTTTCAAGAAGCTAGCACAAACCGTGTTTGATTTAGAGTTCGAACTGCATCTGTCAATATAGAAGAAAACGCAGTGAAACCTAAAAATTCAAACTGTTACTGCAAACGGATGCTTCAACGTAGGAGAACGAAACTTGGACATCCAAGTTTGATTGGAGTACTGCTCATTATTTGAAAGTATCAGGAAGGTCGGAAAAAAAATATATGTTGTGATTTCAGGAGACTGTAGTTTTTTGGCAGCCTAACAACGCCTTTCATTGAATGAGTTATTCGCCAGCCTGTGCTTAAGGCTACATCAAGAGGAAACAAACCTTAGAGATAGAACGTAGAACTACTGTATTGTGTCAAGTTTCAAGAAGCTAGCACAAACCGTGTTTGATTTAGAGTTCGAACTGCATCTGTCAATATAGGAGAAAACAGAGTGAAACCTAAAAATTCAAACTGTTACTGCAAACGGATGCTTCAACGTAGGAGAACGAAACTTGGGCATCCAAGTGGGATTGGGGTACTGATCATTCCTTGAAAGTATCATGAAGATTGGATGAAAAAATGTATGTTGTTATTTCAGGAGAATGTAGTTTTTGGCAGCCTAACAACGCCTTTCATTGAATGAGTTATTCGCCAGCCTGTGCTTAAGGCTACATCAAGAGGAAACAAACCTTAGAGATAGAACGTAGAACTACTGTATTGTGTCAAGTTTCAAGAAGCTAGCACAAAACCGTGTTTGATTTAGAGTTCGAACTGCATCTGTCAATATAGGAGAAAACAGAGTGAAACCTAAAAATTCAAACTGTTACTGCAAACGGATGCTTCAACGTAGGAGAACGGAACTTGGGCATCCAAGTGGGATTGGTGTACTGATCATAACTTGAAAGTATCATGAAGATTGGATGAAAAAATGTATGTTGTGATTTCAGGAGACTGTAGTTTTTTGGCAGCCTAACAACGCCTTTCATTGAATGAGTTATTCGCCAGCCTGTGCTTAAGGCTACATCAAGAGGAAACAAACCTTAGAGATAGAACGTAGAACTACTGTATTGTGTCAAGTTTCAAGAAGCTAGCACAAACCGTGTTTGATTTAGAGTTCGAACTGCATCTGTCAATATAGGAGAAAACAGAGTGAAACCTAAAAATTCAAACTGTTACTGCAAACGGATGATTCAACGTAGGAGAACGAAACTTGGGCATCCAAGTGGGATTGGTGTACTGATCATAACTTGAAAGTATCATGAAGATTGGATGAAAAAATGTATGTTGTGATTTCAGGAGACTGTAGTTTTTTGGCAGCCTAACAACGCCTTTCATTGAATGAGTTATTCGCCAGCCTGTGCTTAAGGCTACATCAAGAGGAAACAAACCTTAGAGATAGAACGTAGAACTACTGTATTGTGTCAAGTTTCAAGAAGCTAGCACAAACCGTGTTTGATTTAGAGTTCGAACTGCATCTGTCAATATAGGAGAAAACAGAGTGAAACCTAAAAATTCAAACTGTTACTGCAAACGGATGCTTCAACGTAGGAGAACGAAACTTGGGCATCCAAGTGGGAATGGTGTACTGATCATTACTTGAAAGTATCATGAAGATTGGATGAAAAAATGTATGTTGTGATTTCAGGAGACTGTAGTTTTTTGGCAGCCTAACAACGCCTTTCATTGAATGAGTTATTCGCCAGCCTGTGCTTAAGGCTACATCAAGAGGAAACAAACCTTAGAGATAGAACGTAGAACTACTGTATTGTGTCAAGTTTCAAGAAGCTAGCACAAACCGTGTTTGATTTAGAGTTCGAACTGCATCTTCAATATAGGAGAAAACAGAGTGAAACCTAAAAATTCAAACTGTTACTGCAAACGGATGCTTCAACGTAGGTGAATGAAACTTGGGCATCCAAGTAGGATTGGTGTACTGATCATTACTTGAAAGTATCATGAAGATTGGATGAAAAAATGTATGTTGAGATTTCAGGAGACTCTAGTTTTTGGAAGTTTGGCAACCCCTTTCAATATAAGTGTTATTCGCGAGTCCCTGTATTAGGCTACATCAAGAGGAAACAAACCTTAGAGATAGAACGTAGAACTACTGTATTGTGTCACGTTTCAAGAAGCTAGCACAAACCGTGTTTGATTTAGAGTTCTAACTGCATCAGTCAATATAGAAGAAAACGCAGTGAAACCTAAAAATCAAACTGTTACTGCAAACGGATGCTTCAACGTAGGAGAACGAAACGTGGACATCCAAGTTTGATTGGAGTACTGCTCATTATTTGAAAGTATCAGGAAGGTCGGAAAAAAATATATGTTGTGATTTCAGGAGACTGTAGTTTTTTGGCAGCCTAACAACGCCTTTCATTGAATGAGTTTATTCGCCAGCCTGTGCTTAAGGCTACATCAAGAGGAAACAAACCTTAGAGATAGAACGTAGAACTACTGTATTGTGTCAAGTTTCAAGAAGCTAGCACAAACCGTGTTGATTTAGAGTTCGAACTGCATCTGTCAATATAGGAGAAACAGAGTGAAACCTAAAAATTCAAACTGTTACTGCAAACGGATGCTTCAACGTAGGAGAACGAAACTTGGGCATCCAAGTGGGATTGTGTACTGATCATTACTTGAAAGTATCATGAAGATTGGATGAAAAAATGTATGTTGAGATTTCAGGAGACTGTAGTTTTTTGGCAGCCTAACAACGCCTTTCATTGAATGAGTTATTCGCCAGCCTGTGCTTAAGGCTACATCAAGAGGAAACAAACCTTAGAGATAGAACGTAGAACTACTGTATTGTGTCACGTTTCAAGAAGCTAGCACAAACCGTGTTTGATTTAGAGTTCGAACTGCATCTGTCAATATAGAAGAAAACGCAGTGAACCTAAAAATTCAAACTGTTACTGCAAACGGATGCTTCAACGTAGGAGAACGAAACTTGGACATCCAAGTTTGATTGGAGTACTGCTCATTATTGAAAGTATCAGGAAGGTCGGAAAAAAAATATATGTTGTGATTTCAGGAGACTGTAGTTTTTTGGCAGCCTAACAACGCCTTTCATTGAATGAGTTATTCGCCAGCCTGTGCTTAAGGCTACATCAAGAGGAAACAAACCTTAGAGATAGAACGTAGAACTACTGTATTGTGTCAAGTTTCAAGAAGCTAGCACAAACCGTGTTTGATTTAGAGTTCGAACTGCATCTGTCAATATAGGAGAAAACAGAGTGAAACCTAAAAATTCAAACTGTTACTGCAAACGGATGCTTCAACGTAGGAGAACGAAACTTGGGCATCCAAGTGGGATTGGTGTACTGATCATTCCTTGAAAGTATCATGAAGATTGGATGAAAAAATGTATGTTGTTATTTCAGGAGAATGTAGTTTTTTGGCAGCCTAACAACGCCTTTCATTGAATGAGTTATTCGCCAGCCTGTGCTTAAGGCTACATCAAGAGGAAACAAACCTTAGAGATAGAACGTAGAACTACTGTATTGTGTCAAGTTTCAAGAAGCTAGCACAAACCGTGTTTGATTTAGAGTTCGAACTGCATCTGTCAATATAGGAGAAAACAGAGTGAAACCTAAAAATTCAAACTGTTACTGCAAACGGATGCTTCAACGTAGGAGAACGAAACTTGGGCATCCAAGTGGGATTGGTGTACTGATCATAACTTGAAAGTATCATGAAGATTGGATGAAAAAATGTATGTTGTGATTTCAGGAGACTGTAGTTTTTTGGCAGCCTAACAACGCCTTTCATTGAATGAGTTATTCGCCAGCCTGTGCTTAAGGCTACATCAAGAGGAAACAAACCTTAGAGATAGAACGTAGAACTACTGTATTGTGTCAAGTTTCAAGAAGCTAGCACAAACCGTGTTTGATTTAGAGTTCGAACTGCATCTGTCAATATAGGAGAAAACAGAGTGAAACCTAAAAATTCAAACTGTTACTGCAAACGGATGATTCAACGTAGGAGAACGAAACTTGGGCATCCAAGTGGGATTGGTGTACTGATCATAACTTGAAAGTATCATGAAGATTGGATGAAAAAATGTATGTTGTGATTTCAGGAGACTGTAGTTTTTTGGCAGCCTAACAACGCCTTTCATTGAATGAGTTATTCGCCAGCCTGTGCTTAAGGCTACATCAAGAGGAAACAAACCTTAGAGATAGAACGTAGAACTACTGTATTGTGTCAAGTTTCAAGAAGCTAGCACAAACCGTGTTTGATTTAGAGTTCGAACTGCATCTGTCAATATAGGAGAAAACAGAGTGAAACCTAAAAATTCAAACTGTTACTGCAAACGGATGCTTCAACGTAGGAGAACGAAACTTGGGCATCCAAGTGGGAATGGTGTACTGATCATTACTTGAAAGTATCATGAAGATTGGATGAAAAAATGTATGTTGTGATTTCAGGAGACTGTAGTTTTTTGGCAGCCTAACAACGCCTTTCATTGAATGAGTTATTCGCCAGCCTGTGCTTAAGGCTACATCAAGAGGAAACAAACCTTAGAGATAGAACGTAGAACTACTGTATTGTGTCAAGTTTCAAGAAGCTAGCACAAACCGTGTTTGATTTAGAGTTCGAACTGCATCTTCAATATAGGAGAAAACAGAGTGAAACCTAAAAATTCAAACTGTTACTGCAAACGGATGCTTCAACGTAGGTGAATGAAACTTGGGCATCCAAGTAGGATTGGTGTACTGATCATTACTTGAAAGTATCATGAAGATTGGATGAAAAAATGTATGTTGAGATTTCAGGAGACTCTAGTTTTTGGAAGTTTGGCAACCCCTTTCAATATAAGTGTTATTCGCGAGTCCCTGTATTAGGCTACATCAAGAGGAAACAAACCTTAGAGATAGAACGTAGAACTACTGTATTGTGTCACGTTTCAAGAAGCTAGCACAAACCGTGTTTGATTTAGAGTTCTAACTGCATCTGTCAATATAGAAGAAAACGCAGTGAAACCTAAAAATTCAAACTGTTACTGCAAACGGATGCTTCAACGTAGGAGAACGAAACGTGGACATCCAAGTTTGATTGGAGTACTGCTCATTATTTGAAAGTATCAGGAAGGTCGGAAAAAAAATATATGTTGTGATTTCAGGAGACTGTAGTTTTTTGGCAGCCTAACAACGCCTTTCATTGAATGAGTTATTCGCCAGCCTGTGCTTAAGGCTACATCAAGAGGAAACAAACCTTAGAGATAGAACGTAGAACTACTGTATTGTGTCAAGTTTCAAGAAGCTAGCACAAACCGTGTTTGATTTAGAGTTCGAACTGCATCTGTCAATATAGGAGAAAACAGAGTGAAACCTAAAAATTCAAACTGTTACTGCAAACGGATGCTTCAACGTAGGAGAACGATACTTGGGCATCCAGTGGGATTGGTGTACTGATCATTACTTGAAAGTATCATGAAGATTGGATGAAAAAAATGTATGTTGAGATTTCAGGAGACTCTAGTTTTTGGAAGTTTGGCAATCCCTTTCAATATAAGTGTTATTAGCGAGTCCCTGTATTAGGCTACATCAAGAGGAAACAAACCTTAGAGATAGAACGTAGAACTACTGTATTGTGTCACGTTTCAAGAAGCTAGCACAAACCGTGTTTGATTTAGAGTTCTAACTGCATCTGTCAATATAGACGAAAACGCAGTGAAACCTAAAAATTCAAACTGTTACTGCAAACGGATGCTTCAACGTAGGAGAACGAAACTTGGACATCCAAGTTTGATTGGAGTACTGCTCATTATTTGAAAGTATCAGGAAGGTCGGAAAAAAAATATATGTTGTGATTTCAGGAGACTGTAGTTTTTTGGCAGCCTAACAACGCCTTTCATTGAATGAGTTATTCGCCAGCCTGTGCTTAAGGCTACATCAAGAGGAAACAAACCTTAGAGATAGAACGTAGAACTACTGGATTGTTTCAAGTTTCAAGAAGCTAGCACAAACCGTGTTTGATTTAGAGTTCGAACTGCATCTGTCAATATAGGAGAAAACAGAGTGAAACCTAAAAATTCAAACTGTTACTGCAAACGGATGCTTCAACGTAGGAGAACGAAACTTGGGCATCCAAGTGGGATTGGTGTACTGATCATTACTTGAAAGTATCATGAAGATTGGATGAAAAAATGTATGTTGAGATTTCAGGAGACTGTAGTTTTTTGGCAGCCTAACAACGCCTTTCATTGAATGAGTTATTCGCCAGCCTGTGCTTAAGGCTACATCAAGAGGAAACAAATCTTAGAGATAGAACGTAGAACTACTGTATTGTGTCAAGTTTCAAGAAGCTAGCACAAACCGTGTTTGATTTAGAGTTCGAACTGCATCTGTCAATATAGGAGAAAACAGAGTGAAACCTAAAAATTCAAACTGTTACTGCAAACGGATGCTTCAACGTAGGAGAACGAAACTTGGGCATCCAAGTGGGATTGGTGTACTGATCATTACTTGAAAGTATCATGAAGATTGGATGAAAAAATGTATGTTGTGATTTCAGGAGACTGTAGTTTTTTGGCAGCCTAACAACGCCTTTCATTGAATGAGTTATTCGCCAGTCTGTGCTTAAGGCTACATCAAGAGGAAACAAACCTTAGAGATAGAACGTAGAACTACTGTATTGTGTCACGTTTCAAGAAGCTAGCACAAACCGTGTTTGATTTAGAGTTCTAACTGCATCTGTCAATATAGAAGAAAACGCAGTGAAACCAAAAAATTCAAACTGTTACTGAAAACGAATGCTTCAACGTAGGAGAACGAAACTTGGACATCCAAGTTTGATTGGAGTACTGCTCATTATTTGAAAGTATCAGGAAGGTCGGAAAAAAAATATATGTTGTGATTTCAGGAGACTGTAGTTTTTTGGCAGCCTAACAATGCCTTTCATTGAATGAGTTATTCGCCAGCCTGTGCTTAAGGCTACATCAAGAGGAAACAAACCTTAGAGATAGAACGTAGAACTACTGTATTGTGTCAAGTTTCAAGAAGCTAGCACAAACCGTGTTTGATTTAGAGTTCGAACTGCATCTGTCAATATAGGAGAAAACAGAGTGAAACCTAAAAATTCAAACTGTTACTGCAAACGGATGCTTCAACGTAGGAGAACGATACTTGGGCATCCAGTGGGATTGGTGTACTGATCATTACTTGAAAGTATCATGAAGATTGGATGAAAAAAATGTATGTTGAGAATTTCAGGAGACTCTAGTTTTTGGAAGTTTGCAATCCCTTTCAATATAAGTGTTATTCGCGAGTCCCTGTATTAGGCTACATCAAGAGGAAACAAACCTTAGAGATAGAACGTAGAACTACTGTATTGTGTCACGTTTCAAGAAGCTAGCACAAACCGTGTTTGATTTAGAGTTCTAACTGCATCTGTCAATATAGAAGAAAACGCAGTGAATCCTAAAAATTCAAACTGTTACTGCAAACGGATGCTTCAACGTAGGAGAACGAAACTTGGACATCCAAGTTTGATTGGAGTACTGCTCATTATTTGAAAGTATCAGGAAGGTCGAAAAATAATATATGTTGTGATTTCAGGAGACTGTAGTTTTTTGGCAGCCTAACAACGCCTTTCATTGAATGAGTTATTCGCCAGCCTGTGCTTAAGGCTAAATCAAGAGGAAACAAACCTTAGAGATAGAACGTAGAACTACTGGATTGTGTCAAGTTTCAAGAAGCTAGCACAAACCGTGTTTGATTTAGAGTTCGAACTGCATCTGTCAATATAGGAGAAAACAGAGTGAAACCTAAAAATTTAAACTATTACTGCAAACGGATGCTTCAACGTAGGAGAACGAAACTTGGGCATCCAAGTGGGATTGGTGTACTGATCATTACTTGAAAGTATCATGAAGATTGGATGAAAAAATGTATGTTGTGATTTCAGGAGACTGTAGTTTTTTGGCAGCCTAACAACGCCTTTCATTGAATGAGTTATTCGCCAGCCTGTGCTTAAGGCTACATCAAGAGGAAACAAATCTTAGAGATAGAACGTAGAACTACTGTATTGTGTCAAGTTTCAAGAAGCTAGCACAAACCGTGTTTGATTTAGAGTTCGAACTGCATCTGTCAATATAGGAGAAAACAGAGTGAAACCTAAAAATTCAAACTGTTACTGCAAACGGATGCTTCAACGTAGGAGAACGAAACTTGGGCATCCAAGTGGGATTGGTGTACTGATCATTACTTGAAAGTATCATGAAGATTGGATGAAAAAATGTATGTTGTGATTTCAGGAGACACTAGTTTTTTGGCAGCCTAACAACGCCTTTCATTGAATGAGTTATTCGCCAGCCTGTGCTTAAGGCTACATCAAGAGGAAACAAACCTTAGAGATAGAACGTAGAACTACTGTATTGTGTCAAGTTTCAAGAAGCTAGCACAAACCGTGTTTGATTTAGAGTTCGAACTGCATCTGTCAATATAGGAGAAAACAGAGTGAAACCTAAAAATTCAAACTGTTACTGCAAACGGATGCTTCAACGTAGGAGAACGATACTTGGGCATCCAAGTGGGATTGCTGTACTGATCATTACTTGAAAGTATCATGAAGATTGGATGAAAAAAATGTATGTTGAGATTTCAGGAGACTCTAGTTTTTGGAAGTTTGGCAATCCGTTTCAATATAAGTGTTATTCGCGAGTCCCTGTATTAGGCTACATCAAGAGGAAACAAACCTTAGAGATAGAACGTAGAACTACTGTATTGTGTCACGTTTCAAGAAGCTAGCACAAACCGTGTTTGATTTAGAGTTCTAACTGCATCTGTCAATATAGAAGAAAACGCAGTGAAACCTAAAAATTCAAACTGTTACTGCAAACGGATGCTTCAACGTAGGAGAACGAAACTTGGACATCCAAGTTTGATTGGAGTACTGCTCATTATTTGAAAGTATCAGGAAGGTCGGAAAAAAAATATATGTTGTGATTTCAGGAGACTGTAGTTTTTTGGCAGCCTAACAACGCCTTTCATTGAATGAGTTATTCGCCAGCCTGTGCTTAAGGCTACATCAAGAGGAAACAAACCTTAGAGATAGAACGTAGAACTACTGGATTGTGTCAAGTTTCAAGAAGCTAGCACAAACCGTGTTTGATTTAGAGTTCGAACTGCATCTGTCAATATAGGAGAAAACAGAGTGAAACCTAAAAATTCAAACTGTTACTGCAAACGGATGCTTCAACGTAGGAGAACGAAACTTGGGCATCCAAGTGGGATTGGTGTACTGATCATTACTTGAAAGTATCATGAAGATTGGATGAAAAAATGTATGTTGTGATTTCAGGAGACTGTAGTTTTTTGGCAGCCTAACAACGCCTTTCATTGAATGAGTTATTCGCCAGCCTGTGCTTAAGGCTACATCAAGAGGAAACAAACCTTAGAGATAGAACGTAGAACTACTGTATTGTGTCACGTTTCAAGAAGCTAGCACAAACCGTGTTTGATTTAGAGTTCGAACTGCATCTGTCAATATAGGAGAAAACAGAGTGAAACCTAAAAATTCAAACTGTTACTGCAAACGGATGCTTCAACGTAGGAGAACGAAACTTGGGCATCCAAGTGGGATTGGTGTACTGATCATTACTTGAAAGTATCATGAAGATTGGATGAAAAAATGTATGTTGTGATTTCAGGAGACTGTAGTTTTTTGGCAGCCTAACAACGCCTTTCATTGAATGAGTTATTCGCCAGCCTGTGCTTAAGGCTACATCAAGAGGAAACAAACCTTAGAGATAGAACGTAGAACTACTGTATTGTGTCACGTTTCAAGAAGCTAGCACAAACCGTGTTTGATTTAGAGTTCGAACTGCATCTGTCAATATAGGAGAAAACAGAGTGAAACCTAAAAATTCAAACTGTTACTGCAAACGGATGCTTCAACGTAGGAGAACGAAACTTGGACATCCAAGTTTGATTGGAGTATTGCTCATTATTTGAAAGTATCAGGAAGGTCGGAAAAAAAATATATGTTGTGATTTCAGGAGACTGTAGTTTTTTGGCAGCCTAACAACGCCTTTCATTGAATGAGTTATTCGCCAGCCTGTGCTTAAGGCTACATCAAGAGGAAACAAACCTTAGAGATAGAACGTAGAACTACTGTATTGTGTCAAGTTTCAAGAAGCTAGCACAAACCGTGTTTGATTTAGAGTTCGAACTGCATCTGTCAATATAGGAGAAAACAGAGTGAAACCTAAAAATTCAAACTGTTACTGCAAACGGATGCTTCAACGTAGGAGAACGAAACTTGGGCATCCAAGTGGGATTGGTGTACTGATCATTACTTGAAAGTATCATGAAGATTGGATGAAAAAATGTATGTTGAGATTTCAGGAGACTCTAGTTTTTGGAAGTTTGGCAACCCCTTTCAATATAAGTGTTATTCGCGAGTCCCTGTATTAGGCTACATCAAGAGGAAACAAACCTTAGAGATAGAACGTAGAACTACTGTATTGTGTCACGTTTCAAGAAGCTAGCACAAACCGTGTTTGATTTAGAGTTCTAACTGCATCTGTCAATATAGAAGAAAACGCAGTGAAACCTAAAAATTCAAACTGTTACTGCAAACGGATGCTTCAACGTAGGAGAACGAAACTTGGACATCCAAGTTTGATTGGAGTACTGCTTATTATTTGAAAGTATCAGGAAGGTCGGAAAAAAAATATATGTTGTAATTTCAGGAGACTGTAGTTTTTTGGCAGCCTAACAACGCCTTTCATTGAATGAGTTATTCGCCAGCCTGTGCTTAAGGCTACATCAAGAGGAAACAAACCTTAGAGATAGAACATAGAACTACTGTATTGTGTCAAGTTTCAAGAAGCTAGCACAAACCGTGTTTGATTTAGAGTTCGAACTGCATCTGTCAATATAGGAGAAAACAGAGTGAAACCTAAAAATTCAAACTGTTACTGCAAACGGATGCTTCAACGTAGGAGAACGAAACTTGGGCATCCAAGTGGGATTGGTGTACTGATCATTACTTGAAAGTATCATGAAGATTGGATGAAAAAATGTATGTTGAGATTTCAGGAGACTCTAGTTTTTGGAAGTTTGGCAACCCCTTTCAATATAAGTGTTATTCGCGAGTCCCTGTATTAGGCTACATCAAGAGGAAACAAACCTTAGAGATAGAACGTAGAACTACTGTATTGTGTCACGTTTCAAGAAGCTAGCACAAACCGTGTTTGATTTAGAGTTCTAACTGCATCTGTCAATATAGAAGAAAACAGAGTGAAACCTAAAAATTCAAACTGTTACTGCAAACGGATGCTTCAACGTAGGAGAACGAAACTTGGACATCCAAGTTTGATTGGAGTACTGCTCATTATTTGAAAGTATCAGGAAGGTCGGAAAAAAAATATATGTTGTGATTTCAGGAGACTGTAGTTTTTTGGCAGCCTAACAACGCCTTTCATTGAATGAGTTATTCGCCAGCCTGTGCTTAAGGCTACATCAAGAGGAAACAAACCTTAGAGATAGAACGTAGAACTACAGGATTGTGTCACGTTTCAAGAAGCTAGCACAAACCGTGTTTGATTTAGAGTTCGAACTGCATCTGTCAATATAGGAGAAAACAGAGTGAAACCTAAAAATTCAAACTGTTACTGCAAACGGATGCTTCAACGTAGGAGAACGAAACTTGGGCATCCAAGTGGGATTGGTGTACTGATCATTACTTGAAAGTATCATGAAGATTGGATGAAAAAATGTATGTTGTTATTTCAGGAGACTGTAGTTTTTTGGCAGCCTAACAACGCCTTTCATTGAATGAGTTATTCGCCAGCCTGTGCTTAAGGCTACATCAAGAGGAAACAAACCTTAGAGATAGAACGTAGAACTACTGTATTGTGTCAAGTTTCAAGAAGCTAGCACAAACCGTGTTTGATTTAGAGTTCGAACTGCATCTGTCAATATAGGAGAAAACAGAGTGAAACCTAAAAATTCAAACTGTTACTGCAAACGGATGCTTCAACGTAGGAGAACGAAACTTGGGCATCCAAGTGGGATTGGTGTACTGATCATTACTTGAAAGTATCATGAAGATTGGATGAAAAAATGTATGTTGTGATTTCAGGAGACTGTAGTTTTTGGCAGCCTAACAACGCCTTTCATTGAATGAGTTATTCGCCAGCCTGTGCTTAAGGCTACATCAAGAGGAAACAAACCTTAGAGATAGAACGTAGAACTACTGTATTGTGTCAAGTTTCAAGAAGCTAGCACAAACCGTGTTTGATTTAGAGTTCGAACTGCATCTGTCAATATAGGAGAAAACAGAGTGAAACCTAAAAATTCAAACTGTTACTGCAAACGGATGCTTCAACGTAGGAGAACGATACTTGGGCATCCAAGTGGGATTGCTGTACTGATCATTACTTGAAAGTATCATGAAGATTGGATGAAAAAAATGTATGTTGAGATTTCAGGAGACGCTAGTTTTTGGAAGTTTGGCAATCCGTTTCAATATAAGTGTTATTCGCGAGTCCCTGTATTAGGCTACATCAAGAGGAAACAAACCTTAGAGATAGAACGTAGAACTACTGTATTGTGTCACGTTTCAAGAAGCTAGCACAAACCGTGTTTGATTTAGAGTTCTAACTGCATCTGTCAATATAGAAGAAAACGCAGTGAAACCTAAAAATTCAAACTGTTACTGCAAACGGATGCTTCAACGTAGGAGAACGAAACTTGGACATCCAAGTTTGATTGGAGTACTGCTCATTATTTGAAAGTATCAGGAAGGTCGGAAAAAAAATATATGTTGTGATTTCAGGAGACTGTAGTTTTTTGGCAGCCTAACAACGCCTTTCATTGAATGAGTTATTCGCCAGCCTGTGCTTAAGGCTACATCAAGAGGAAACAAACCTTAGAGATAGAACGTAGAACTACTGTATTGTGTCAAGTTTCAAGAAGCTAGCACAAACCGTGTTTGATTTAGAGTTCGAACTGCATCTGTCAATATAGGAGAAAACAGAGTGAAACCTAAAAATTCAAACTGTTACTGCAAACGGATGCTTCAACGTAGGAGAACGAAACTTGGGCATCCAAGTGGGATTGGTGTACTGATCATTACTTGAAAGTATCATGAAGATTGGATGAAAAAATGTATGTTGTGATTTCAGGAGACTGTAGTTTTTGGCAGCCTAACAACGCCTTTCATTGAATGAGTTATTCGCCAGCCTGTGCTTAAGGCTACATCAAGAGGAAACAAACCTTAGAGATAGAACGTAGAACTACTGTATTGTGTCAAGTTTCAAGAAGCTAGCACAAACCGTGTTTGATTTAGAGTTCGAACTGCATCTGTCAATATAGGAGAAAACAGAGTGAAACCTAAAAATTCAAACTGTTACTGCAAACGGATGCTTCAACGTAGGAGAACGATACTTGGGCATCCAAGTGGGATTGCTGTACTGATCATTACTTGAAAGTATCATGAAGATTGGATGAAAAAAATGTATGTTGAGATTTCAGGAGACGCTAGTTTTTGGAAGTTTGGCAATCCGTTTCAATATAAGTGTTATTCGCGAGTCCCTGTATTAGGCTACATCAAGAGGAAACAAACCTTAGAGATAGAACGTAGAACTACTGTATTGTGTCACGTTTCAAGAAGCTAGCACAAACCGTGTTTGATTTAGAGTTCTAACTGCATCTGTCAATATAGAAGAAAACGCAGTGAAACCTAAAAATTCAAACTGTTACTGCAAACGGATGCTTCAACGTAGGAGAACGAAACTTGGACATCCAAGTTTGATTGGAGTACTGCTCATTATTTGAAAGTATCAGGAAGGTCGGAAAAAAAATATATGTTGTGATTTCAGGAGACTGTAGTTTTTTGGCAGCCTAACAACGCCTTTCATTGAATGAGTTATTCGCCAGCCTGTGCTTAAGGCTACATCAAGAGGAAACAAACCTTAGAGATAGAACGTAGAACTACTGTATTGTGTCAAGTTTCAAGAAGCTAGCACAAACCGTGTTTGATTTAGAGTTCGAACTGCATCTGTCAATATAGGAGAAAACAGAGTGAAACCTAAAAATTCAAACTGTTACTGCAAACGGATGCTTCAACGTAGGAGAACGAAACTTGGGCATCCAAGTGGGATTGGTGTACTGATCATTACTTGAAAGTATCATGAAGATTGGATGAAAAAATGTATGTTGTGATTTCAGGAGACTGTAGTTTTTTGGCAGCCTAACAACGCCTTTCATTGAATGAGTTATTCGCCAACCTGTGCTTAAGGCTACATCAAGAGGAAACAAACCTTAGAGATAGAACGTAGAACTACTGTATTGTGTCACGTTTCAAGAAGCTAGCACAAACCGTGTTTGATTTAGAGTTCGAACTGCATCTGTCAATATAGGAGAAAACAGAGTGAAACCTAAAAATTCAAACTGTTACTGCAAACGGATGCTTCAACGTAGGAGAACGAAACTTGGGCATCCAAGTGGGATTGGTGTACTGATCATTACTTGAAAGTATCATGAAGATTGGATGAAAAAATGTATGTTGTGATTTCAGGAGACTGTAGTTTTTTGGCAGCCTAACAACGCCTTTCATTGAATGAGTTATTCGCCAGCCTGTGCTTAAGGCTACATCAAGAGGAAACAAACCTTAGAGATAGAACGTAGAACTACTGTATTGTGTCACGTTTCAAGAAGCTAGCACAAACCGTGTTTGATTTAGAGTTCTAACTGCATCTGTCAATATAGAAGAAAACACAGTGAAACCTAAAAATTCAAACTGTTACTGCAAACGGATGCTTCAACGTAGGAGAACGAAACTTGGACATCCAAGTTTGATTGGAGTACTGCTCATTATTTGAAAGTATCAGGAAGGTCGGAAAAAAAATATATGTTGTGATTTCAGGAGACTGTAGTTTTTTGGCAGCCTAACAACGCCTTTCATTGAATGAGTTATTCGCCAGCCTGTGCTTAAGGCTACATCAAGAGGAAACAAACCTTAGAGATAGAACGTAGAACTACTGTATTGTGTCAAGTTTCAAGAAGCTAGCACAAACCGTGTTTGATTTAGAGTTCGAACTGCATCTGTCAATATAGGAGAAAACAGAGTGAAACCTAAAAATTCAAACTGTTACTGCAAACGGATGCTTCAACGTAGGAGAACGAAACTTGGGCATCCAAGTGGGATTGGTGTACTGATCATTACTTGAAAGTATCATGAAGATTGGATGAAAAAATGTATGTTGAGATTTCAGGAGACTCTAGTTTTTGGAAGTTTGGCAACCCTTTCAATATAAGTGTTATTCGCGAGACCCTGTATTAGGCTACATCAAGAGGAAACAAACCTTAGAGATAGAACGTAGAACTACTGTATTGTGTCACGTTTCAAGAAGCTAGCACAAACCGTGTTTGATTTAGAGTTCTAACTGCATCTGTCAATATAGAAGAAAACGCAGTGAAACCTAAAAATTCAAACTGTTACTGCAAACGGATGCTTCAACGTAGGAGAACGAAACTTGGACATCCAAGTTTGATTGGAGTACTGCTTATTATTTGAAAGTATCAGGAAGGTCGGAAAAAAAATATATGTTGTGATTTCAGGAGACTGTAGTTTTTTGGCAGCCTAACAACGCCTTTCATTGAATGAGTTATTCGCCAGCCTGTGCTTAAGGCTACATCAAGAGGAAACAAACCTTAGAGATAGAACGTAGAACTACTGTATTGTGTCAAGTTTCAAGAAGCTAGCACAAACCGTGTTTGATTTAGAGTTCGAACTGCATCTGTCAATATAGGAGAAAACAGAGTGAAACCTAAAAATTCAAACTGTTACTGCAAACGGATGCTTCAACGTAGGAGAACGAAACTTGGGCATCCAAGTGGGATTGGTGTACTGATCATTACTTGAAAGTATCATGAAGATTGGATGAAAAAATGTATGTTGAGATTTCAGGAGACTCTAGTTTTTGGAAGTTTGGCAACCCCTTTCAATATAAGTGTTATTCGCGAGTCCCTGTATTAGGCTACATCAAGAGGAAACAAACCTTAGAGATAGAACGTAGAACTACTGTATTGTGTCACGTTTCAAGAAGCTAGCACAAACCGTGTTTGATTCAGAGTTCTAACTGCATCTGTCAATATAGAAGAAAACAGAGTGAAACCTAAAAATTCAAACTGTTACTGCAAACGGATGCTTCAACGTAGGAGAACGAAACTTGGACATCCAAGTTTGATTGGAGTACTGCTCATTATTTGAAAGTATCAGGAAGGTCGGAAAAAAAATATATGTTGTGATTTCAGGAGACTGTAGTTTTTTGGCAGCCTAACAACGCCTTTCATTGAATGAGTTATTCGCCAGCCTGTGCTTAAGGCTACATCAAGAGGAAACAAACCTTAGAGATAGAACGTAGAACTTCAGGATTGTGTCACGTTTCAAGAAGCTAGCACAAACCGTGTTTGATTTAGAGTTCGAACTGCATCTGTCAATATAGGAGAAAACAGAGTGAAACCTAAAAATTCAAACTGTTACTGCAAACGGATGCTTCAACGTAGGAGAACGAAACTTGGGCATCCAAGTGGGATTGGTGTACTGATCATTACTTGAAAGTATCATGAAGATTGGATGAAAAAATGTATGTTGTTATTTCAGGAGACTGTAGTTTTTTGGCAGCCTAACAACGCCTTTCATTGAATGAGTTATTCGCCAGCCTGTGCTTAAGGCTACATCAAGAGGAAACAAACCTTAGAGATAGAACGTAGAACTACTGTATTGTGTCAAGTTTCAAGAAGCTAGCACAAACCGTGTTTGATTTAGAGTTCGAACTGCATCTGTCAATATAGGAGAAAACAGAGTGAAACCTAAAAATTCAAACTGTTACTGCAAACGGATGCTTCAACGTAGGAGAACGAAACTTGGGCATCCAAGTGGGATTGGTGTACTGATCATTACTTGAAAGTATCATGAAGATTGGATGAAAAAATGTATGTTGTGATTTCAGGAGACTGTAGTTTTTGGCAGCCTAACAACGCCTTTCATTGAATGAGTTATTCGCCAGCCTGTGCTTAAGGCTACATCAAGAGGAAACAAACCTTAGAGATAGAACGTAGAACTACTGTATTGTGTCAAGTTTCAAGAAGCTAGCACAAACCGTGTTTGATTTAGAGTTCGAACTGCATCTGTCAATATAGGAGAAAACAGAGTGAAACCTAAAAATTCAAACTGTTACTGCAAACGGATGCTTCAACGTAGGAGAACGATACTTGGGCATCCAAGTGGGATTGCTGTACTGATCATTACTTGAAAGTATCATGAAGATTGGATGAAAAAAATGTATGTTGAGATTTCAGGAGACGCTAGTTTTTGGAAGTTTGGCAATCCGTTTCAATATAAGTGTTATTCGCGAGTCCCTGTATTAGGCTACATCAAGAGGAAACAAACCTTAGAGATAGAACGTAGAACTACTGTATTGTGTCACGTTTCAAGAAGCTAGCACAAACCGTGTTTGATTTAGAGTTCTAACTGCATCTGTCAATATAGAAGAAAACGCAGTGAAACCTAAAAATTCAAACTGTTACTGCAAACGGATGCTTCAACGTAGGAGAACGAAACTTGGACATCCAAGTTTGATTGGAGTACTGCTCATTATTTGAAAGTATCAGGAAGGTCGGAAAAAAAATATATGTTGTGATTTCAGGAGACTGTAGTTTTTTGGCAGCCTAACAACGCCTTTCATTGAATGAGTTATTCGCCAGCCTGTGCTTAAGGCTACATCAAGAGGAAACAAACCTTAGAGATAGAACGTAGAACTACTGTATTGTGTCAAGTTTCAAGAAGCTAGCACAAACCGTGTTTGATTTAGAGTTCGAACTGCATCTGTCAATATAGGAGAAAACAGAGTGAAACCTAAAAATTCAAACTGTTACTGCAAACGGATGCTTCAACGTAGGAGAACGAAACTTGGGCATCCAAGTGGGATTGGTGTACTGATCATTACTTGAAAGTATCATGAAGATTGGATGAAAAAATGTATGTTGTGATTTCAGGAGACTGTAGTTTTTTGGCAGCCTAACAACGCCTTTCATTGAATGAGTTATTCGCCAGCCTGTGCTTAAGGCTACATCAAGAGGAAACAAACCTTAGAGATAGAACGTAGAACTACTGTATTGTGTCACGTTTCAAGAAGCTAGCACAAACCGTGTTTGATTTAGAGTTCGAACTGCATCTGTCAATATAGGAGAAAACAGAGTGAAACCTAAAAATTCAAACTGTTACTGCAAACGGATGCTTCAACGTAGGAGAACGAAACTTGGGCATCCAAGTGGGATTGGTGTACTGATCATTACTTGAAAGTATCATGAAGATTGGATGAAAAAAATGTATGTTGAGATTTCAGGAGACTGTAGTTTTTTGGCAGCCTAACAACGCCTTTCATTGAATGAGTTATTCGCCAGCCTGTGCTTAAGGCTACATCAAGAGGAAACAAACCTTAGAGATAGAATGTAGAACTACTGTATTGTGTCACGTTTCAAGAAGCTAGCACAAACCGTGTTTGATTTAGAGTTCTAACTGCATCTGTCAATATAGAAGAAAACACAGTGAAACCTAAAAATTCAAACTGTTACTGCAAACGGATGCTTCAATGTAGGAGAACGAAACTTGGACATCCAAGTTTCATTGGAGTACTGCTCATTATTTGAAAGTATCAGGAAGGTCGGAAAAAAAATATATGTTGTGATTTCAGGAGACTGTAGTTTTTTGGCAGCCTAACAACGCCTTTCATTGAATGAGTTATTCGCCAGCCTGTGCTTAAGGCTACATCAAGAGGAAACAAACCTTAGAGATAGAACGTAGAACTACTGTATTGTGTCAAGTTTCAAGAAGCTAGCACAAACCGTGTTTGATTTAGAGTTCGAACTGCATCTGTCAATATAGGAGAAAACAGAGTGAAACCTAAAAATTCAAACTGTTACTGCAAACGGATGCTTCAACGTAGGAGAACGAAACTTGGGCATCCAAGTGGGATTGGTGTACTGATCATTACTTGAAAGTATCATGAAGATTGGATGAAAAAATGTATGTTGAGATTTCAGGAGACTCTAGTTTTTGGAAGTTTGGCAACCCCTTTCAATATAAGTGTTATTCGCGAGACCCTGTATTAGGCTACATCAAGAGGAAACAAACCTTAGAGATAGAACGTAGAACTACTGTATTGTGTAACGTTTCAAGAAGCTAGCACAAACCGTGTTTGATTTAGAGTTCTAACTGCATCTGTCAATATAGAAGAAAACGCAGTGAAACCTAAAAATTCAAACTGTTACTGCAAACGGATGCTTCAACGTAGGAGAACGAAACTTGGACATCCAAGTTTGATTGGAGTACTGCTTATTATTTGAAAGTATCAGGAAGGTCGGAAAAAAAATATATGTTGTGATTTCAGGAGACTGTAGTTTTTTGGCAGCCTAACAACGCCTTTCATTGAATGAGTTATTCGCCAGCCTGTGCTTAAGGCTACATCAAGAGGAAACAAACCTTAGAGATAGAACGTAGAACTACTGTATTGTGTCAAGTTTCAAGAAGCTAGCACAAACCGTGTTTGATTTAGAGTTCGAACTGCATCTGTCAATATAGGAGAAAACAGAGTGAAACCTAAAAATTCAAACTGTTACTGCAAACGGATGATTCAACGTAGGAGAACGAAACTTGGGCATCCAAGTGGGATTGGTGTACTGATCATTACTTGAAAGTATCATGAAGATGGGATGAAAAAATGTATGTTGTGATTTCAGGAGACTGTAGTTTTTTGGCAGCCTAACAACGCCTTTCATTGAATGAGTTATTCGCCAGCCTGTGCTTAAGGCTACATCAAGAGGAAACAAACCTTAGAGATAGAACGTAGAACTACTGTATTGTGTCACGTTTCAAGAAGCTAGCACAAACCGTGTTTGATTTAGAGTTCTAACTGCATCTGTCAATATAGAAGAAAACGCAGTGAAACCTAAAAATTCAAACTGTTACTGCAAACGGATGCTTCAACGTAGGAGAACGAAACTTGGACATCCAAGTTTGATTGGAGTACTGCTTATTATTTGAAAGTATCAGGAAGGTCGGAAAAAAAATATATGTTGTGATTTCAGGAGACTGTAGTTTTTTGGCAGCCTAACAACGCCTTTCATTGAATGAGTTATTCGCCAGCCTGTGCTTAAGGCTACATCAAGAGGAAACAAACCTTAGAGATAGAACGTAGAACTACTGTATTGTGTCAAGTTTCAAGAAGCTAGCACAAACCGTGTTTGATTTAGAGTTCGAACTGCATCTGTCAATATAGGAGAAAACAGAGTGAAACCTAAAAATTCAAACTGTTACTGCAAACGGATGCTTCAACGTATTAGAACGAAACTTGGGCATCCAAGTGGGATTGGTGTACTGATCATTACTTGAAAGTATCATGAAGATTGGATGAAAAAATGTATGTTGAGATTTCAGGAGACTCTAGTTTTTGGAAGTTTGGCAACCCCTTTCAATATAAGTGTTATTCGCGAGTCCCTGTATTAGGCTACATCAAGAGGAAACAAACCTTAGAGATAGAACGTAGAACTACTGTATTGTGTCACGTTTCAAGAAGCTAGCACAAACCGTGTTTGATTTAGAGTTCTAACTGCATCTGTCAATATAGAAGAAAACAGAGTGAAACCTAAAAATTCAAACTGTTACTGCAAACGGATGCTTCAACGTAGGAGAACGAAACTTGGACATCCAAGTTTGATTGGAGTACTGCTCATTATTTGAAAGTATCAGGAAGGTCGGAAAAATAATATATGTTGTGATTTCAGGAGACTGTAGTTTTTTGGCAGCCTAACAACGCCTTTCATTGAATGAGTTATTCGCCAGCCTGTGCTTAAGGCTACATCAAGAGGAAACAAACCTTAGAGATAGAACGTAGAACTACTGTATTGTGTCACGTTTCAAGAAGCTAGCACAAACCATGTTTGATTTAGAGTTCGAACTGCATCTGTCAATATAGGAGAAAACAGAGTGAAACCTAAAAATTCAAACTGTTACTGCAAACGGATGCTTCAACGTAGGAGAACGAAACTTGGGCATCCAAGTGGGATTGGTGTACTGATCATTACTTGAAAGTATCATGAAGATTGGATGAAAAAATGTATGTTGGGATTTCAGGAGACTGTAGTTTTTTGGCAGTCTAACAACGCCTTTCATTGAATGAGTTATTCGCCAGGCTGTGCTTAAGGCTACATCAAGAGGAAACAAATCTTAGAGATAGAACGTAGAACTACTGTATTGTGTCAAGTTTCAAGAAGCTAGCACAAACCGTGTTTGATTTAGAGTTCGAACTGCATCTGTCAATATAGGACAAAACGCAGTGAAACCTAAAAATTCAAACTGTTACTGCAAACGGATGCTTCAACGTAGGAGAACGAAACTTGGGCATCCAAGTGGGATTGGTGTTCTCATCATTACTTGTAAGTATCATGAAGATTGGATGAAAAAATGTATGTTGTGATTTCAGGAGACTGTAGTTTTTTGGCAGCCTAACAACGCCTTTCATTGAATGAGTTATTCGCCAGCCTGTGCTTAAGGCTACATCAAGAGGAAACAAACCTTAGAGATAGAACGTAGAACTACTGTATTGTGTCAAGTTTCAAGAAGCTAGCACAAACCGTGTTTGATTTAGAGTTCGAACTGCATCTGTCAATATAGGAGAAAACAGAGTGAAACCTAAAAATTCAAACTGTTACTGCAAACGGATGCTTCAAAGTTGGAGAACGATACTTGGGCATCCAAGTGGGATTGCTGTACTGATCATTACTTGAAAGTATCATGAAGATTGGATGAAAAAAATGTATGTTGAGATTTCAGGAGACTCTAGTTTTTGGAAGTTTGGCAATCCGTTTCAATATAAGTGTTATTCACGAGTCCCTGTATTAGGCTACATCAAGAGGAAACAAACCTTAGAGATAGAACGTAGAACTACTGTATTGTGTCACGTTTCAAGAAGCTAGCACAAACCGTGTTTGATTTAGAGTTCTAACTGCATCTGTCAATATAGAAGAAAACGCAGTGAAACCTAAAAATTCAAACTGTTACTGCAAACGGATGCTTCAACGTAGGAGAACGAAACTTGGACATCCAAGTTTGATTGGAGTACTGCTCATTATTTGAAAGTATCAGGAAGGTCGGAAAAAAAATATATGTTGTGATTTCAGGAGACTGTAGTTTTTTGGCAGCCTAACAACGCCTTTCATTGAATGAGTTATTCGCCAGCCTGTGCTTAAGGCTACATCAAGAGGAAACAAACCTTAGAGATAGAACGTAGAACTACTGTATTGTGTCAAGTTTCAAGAAGCTAGCACAAACCGTGTTTGATTTAGAGTTCGAACTGCATCTGTCAATATAGGAGAAAACAGAGTGAAACCTAAAAATTCAAACTGTTACTGCAAACGGATGCTTCAACGTAGGAGAACGAAACTTGGGCATCCAAGTGGGATTGGTGTACTGATCATTACTTGAAAGTATCATGAAGATTGGATGAAAAAATGTATGTTGTGATTTCAGGAGACTGTAGTTTTTTGGCAGCCTAACAACGCCTTTCATTGAATGAGTTATTCGCCAGCCTGTGCTTAAGGCTACATCAAGAGGAAACAAACCTTAGAGATAGAACGTAGAACTACTGTATTGTGTCACGTTTCAAGAAGCTAGCACAAACCGTGTTTGATTTAGAGTTCGAACTGCATCTGTCAATATAGGAGAAAACAGAGTGAAACCTAAAAATTCAAACTGTTACTGCAAACGGATGCTTCAACGTAGGAGAACGATACTTGGGCATCCAAGTGGGATTGCTGTACTGATCATTACTTGAAAGTATCATGAAGATTGGATGAAAAAAATGTATGTTGAGATTTCAGGAGACTCTAGTTTTTGGAAGTTTGGCAATCCGTTTCAATATAAGTGTTATTCGCGAGTCCCTGTATTAGGCTACATCAAGAGGAAACAAACCTTAGAGATAGAACGTAGAACTACTGTATTGTGTCACGTTTCAAGAAGCTAGCACAAACCGTGTTTGATTTAGAGTTCTAACTGCATCTGTCAATATAGAAGAAAACGCAGTGAAACCTAAAAATTCAAACTGTTACTGCAAACGGATGCTTCAACGTAGGAGAACGAAACTTGGACATCCAAGTTTGATTGGAGTACTGCTCATTATTTGAAAGTATCAGGAAGGTCGGAAAAAAAATATATGTTGTGATTTCAGGAGACTGTAGTTTTTTGGCAGCCTAACAACGCCTTTCATTGAATGAGTTATTCGCCAGCCTGTGCTTAAGGCTACATCAAGAGGAAACAAACCTTAGAGATAGAACGTAGAACTACTGGATTGTGTCAAGTTTCAAGAAGCTAGCACAAACCGTGTTTGATTTAGAGTTCGAACTGCATCTGTCAATATAGGAGAAAACAGAGTGAAACCTAAAAATTCAAACTGTTACTGCAAACGGATGCTTCAACGTAGGAGAACGAAACTTGGGCATCCAAGTGGGATTGGTGTACTGATCATTACTTGAAAGTATCATGAAGATTGGATGAAAAAATGTATGTTGTGATTTCAGGAGACTGTAGTTTTTTGGCAGCCTAACAACGCCTTTCATTGAATGAGTTATTCGCCAGCCTGTGCTTAAGGCTACATCAAGAGGAAACAAACCTTAGAGATAGAACGTAGAACTACTGTATTGTGTCACGTTTCAAGAAGCTAGCACAAACCGTGTTTGATTTAGAGTTCGAACTGCATCTGTCAATATAGGAGAAAACAGAGTGAAACCTAAAAATTCAAACTGTTACTGCAAACGGATGCTTCAACGTAGGAGAACGATACTTGGGCATCCAAGTGGGATTGCTGTACTGATCATTACTTGAAAGTATCATGAAGATTGGATGAAAAAAATGTATGTTGAGATTTCAGGAGACTCTAGTTTTTGGAAGTTTGGCAATCCGTTTCAATATAAGTGTTATTCGCGAGTCCCTGTATTAGGCTACATCAAGAGGAAACAAACCTTAGAGATAGAACATAGAACTACTGTATTGTGTCACGTTTCAAGAAGCTAGCACAAACCGTGTTTGATTTAGAGTTCTAACTGCATCTGTCAATATAGAAGAAAACCCAGTGAAACCTAAAAATTCAAACTGTTACTGCAAACGGATGCTTCAACGTAGGAGAACGAAACTTGGACATCCAAGTTTGATTGGAGTACTGCTCATTATTTGAAAGTATCAGGAAGGTCGGAAAAAAAATATATGTTGTGATTTCAGGAGACTGTAGTTTTTTGGCAGCCTAACAACGCCTTTCATTGAATGAGTTATTCGCCAGCCTGTGCTTAAGGCTACATCAAGAGGAAACAAACCTTAGAGATAGAACGTAGAACTACTGGATTGTGTCAAGTTTCAAGAAGCTAGCACAAACCGTGTTTGATTTAGAGTTCGAACTGCATCTGTCAATATAGGAGAAAACAGAGTGAAACCTAAAAATTCAAACTGTTACTGCAAACGGATGCTTCAACGTAGGAGAACGAAACTTGGGCATCCAAGTGGGATTCGTGTACTGATCATTACTTGAAAGTATCATGAAGATTGGATGAAAAAATGTATGTTGTGATTTCAGGAGACTGTAGTTTTTTGGCAGCCTAACAACGCCTTTCATTGAATGAGTTATTCGCCAGCCTGTGCTTAAGGCTACATCAAGAGGAAACAAACCTTAGAGATAGAACGTAGAACTACTGTATTGTGTCACGTTTCAAGAAGCTAGCACAAACCGTGTTTGATTTAGAGTTCGAACTGCATCTGTCAATATAGGAGAAAACAGAGTGAAACCTAAAAATTCAAACTGTTACTGCAAACGGATGCTTCAACGTAGGAGAACGAAACTTTTGCATCCAAGTGGGATTGGTGTACTGATCATTACTTGAAAGTATCATGAAGATTGGATGAAAAAATGTATGTTGTGATTTCAGGAGACTGTAGTTTTTTGGCAGCCTAACAACGCCTTTCATTGAATGAGTTATTCGCCAGCCTGTGCTTAAGGCTACATCAAGAGGAAACAAACCTTAGAGATAGAACGTAGAACTACTGAATTGTGTCAAGTTTCAAGAAGCTAGCACAAACCGTGTTTGATTTAGAGTTCGAACTGCATCTGTCAATATAGGAGAAAACAGAGTGAAACCTAAAAATTCAAACTGTTACTGCAAACGGATGCTTCAACGTAGGAGAACGAAACTTGGGCATCCAAGTGGGATTGGTGTACTGATCATTACTTGAAAGTATCATGAAGATTGGATGAAAAAATGTATGTTGTGATTTCAGGAGACTGTAGTTTTTTGGCAGCCTAACAACGCCTTTCATTGAATGAGTTATTCGCCAGCCTGTGCTTAAGGCTACATCAAGAGGAAACAAATCTTAGAGATAGAACGTAGAACTACTGTATTGTGTCAAGTTTCAAGAAGCTAGCACAAACCGTGTTTGATTTAGAGTTCGAACTGCATCTGTCAATATAGGAGAAAACAGAGTGAAACCTAAAAATTCAAACTGTTACTGCAAACGGATGCTTCAACGTAGGAGAACGAAACTTGGGCATCCAAGTGGGATTGGTGTACTGATCATTACTTGAAAGTATCATGAAGATTGGATGAAAAAATGTATGTTGAGATTTCAGGAGACTCTAGTTTTTGGAAGTTTGGCAACCCCTTTCAATATAAGTGTTATTCGCGAGTCCCTGTATTAGGCTACATCAAGAGGAAACAAACCTTAGAGATAGAACGTAGAACTACTGTATTGTGTCACGTTTCAAGAAGCTAGCACAAACCGTGTTTGATTTAGAGTTCGAACTGCATCTGTCAATATAGAAGAAAACAGAGTGAAACCTAAAAATTCAAACTGTTACTGCAAACGGATGCTTCAACGTAGGAGAACGAAACTTGGACATCCAAGTATGATTGGAGTACTGCTCATTATTTGAAAGTATCAGGAAGGTCGGAAAAAAAATATATGTTGTGATTTCAGGAGACTGTAGTTTTTTGGCAGCCTAACAACGCCTTTCATTGAATGAGTTATTCGCCAGCCTGTGCTTAAGGCTACATCAAGAGGAAACAAACCTTAGAGATAGAACGTAGAACTACTGTATTGTGTCAAGTTTCAAGAAGCTAGCACAAACCGTGTTTGATTTAGAGTTCGAACTGCATCTGTCAATATAGGAGAAAACAGAGTGAAACCTAAAAATTCAAACTGTTACTGCAAACGGATGCTTCAACGTAGGAGAACGAAACTTGGGCATCCAAGTGGGATTGGTGTACTGATCATTACTTGAAAGTATCATGAAGATTGGATGAAAAAATGTATGTTGTGATTTCAGGAGACTGTAGTTTTTTGGCAGCCTAACAACGCCTTTCATTGAATGAGTTATTCGCCAGCCTGTGCTTAAGGCTACATCAAGAGGAAACAAACCTTAGAGATAGAACGTAGAACTACTGTATTGTGTCACGTTTCAAGAAGCTAGCACAAACCGTGTTTGATTTAGAGTTCGAACTGCATCTGTCAATATAGGAGAAAACAGAGTGAAACCTAAAAATTCAAACTGTTACTGCAAACGGATGCTTCAACGTAGGAGAACGATACTTGGGCATCCAAGTGGGATTGGTGTACTGATCATTACTTGAAAGTATCATGAAGATTGGATGAAAAAAATGTATGTTGAGATTTCAGGAGACTCTAGTTTTTGGAAGTTTGGCAATCCGTTTCAATATAAGTGTTATTCGCGAGTCCCTGTATTAGGCTACATCAAGAGGAAACAAACCTTAGAGATAGAACGTAGAACTACTGTATTGTGTCACGTTTCAAGAAGCTAGCACAAACCGTGTTTGATTTAGAGTTCTAACTGCATCTGTCAATATAGAAGAAAACGCAGTGAAACCTAAAAATTCAAACTGTTACTGCAAACGGATGCTTCAACGTAGGAGAACGAAACTTGGACATCCAAGTTTGATTGGAGTACTGCTCATTATTTGAAAGTATCAGGAAGGTCGGAAAAAAAATATATGTTGTGATTTCAGGAGACTGTAGTTTTTTGGCAGCCTAACAACGCCTTTCATTGAATGAGTTATTCGCCAGCCTGTGCTTAAGGCTACATCAAGAGGAAACAAACCTTAGAGATAGAACGTAGAACTACTGGATTGTGTCAAGTTTCAAGAAGCTAGCACAAACCGTGTTTGATTTAGAGTTCGAACTGCATCTGTCAATATAGGAGAAAACAGAGTGAAACCTAAAAATTCAAACTGTTACTGCAAACGGATGCTTCAACGTAGGAGAACGATACTTGGGCATCCAAGTGGGATTGCTGTACTGATCATTACTTGAAAGTATCATGAAGATTGGATGAAAAAAATGTATGTTGAGATTTCAGGAGACGCTAGTTTTTGGAAGTTTGGCAATCCGTTTCAATATAAGTGTTATTCGCGAGTCCCTGTATTAGGCTACATCAAGAGGAAACAAACCTTAGAGATAGAACGTAGAACTACTGTATTGTGTCACGTTTCAAGAAGCTAGCACAAACCGTGTTTGATTTAGAGTTCTAACTGCATCTGTCAATATAGAAGAAAACGCAGTGAAACCTAAAAATTCAAACTGTTACTGCAAACGGATGCTTCAACGTAGGAGAACGAAACTTGGACATCCAAGTTTGATTGGAGTACTGCTCATTATTTGAAAGTATCAGGAAGGTCGGAAAAAAAATATATGTTGTGATTTCAGGAGACTGTAGTTTTTTGGCAGCCTAACAACGCCTTTCATTGAATGAGTTATTCGCCAGCCTGTGCTTAAGGCTACATCAAGAGGAAACAAACCTTAGAGATAGAACGTAGAACTACTGTATTGTGTCAAGTTTCAAGAAGCTAGCACAAACCGTGTTTGATTTAGAGTTCGAACTGCATCTGTCAATATAGGAGAAAACAGAGTGAAACCTAAAAATTCAAACTGTTACTGCAAACGGATGCTTCAACGTAGGAGAACGAAACTTGGGCATCCAAGTGGGATTGGTGTACTGATCATTACTTGAAAGTATCATGAAGATTGGATGAAAAAATGTATGTTGTGATTTCAGGAGACTGTAGTTTTTTGGCAGCCTAACAACGCCTTTCATTGAATGAGTTATTCGCCAGCCTGTGCTTAAGGCTACATCAAGAGGAAACAAACCTTAGAGATAGAACGTAGAACTACTGTATTGTGTCACGTTTCAAGAAGCTAGCACAAACCGTGTTTGATTTAGAGTTCGAACTGCATCTGTCAATATAGGAGAAAACAGAGTGAAACCTAAAAATTCAAACTGTTACTGCAAACGGATGCTTCAACGTAGGAGAACGAAACTTGGGCATCCAAGTGGGATTGGTGTACTGATCATTACTTGAAAGTATCATGAAGATTGGATGAAAAAATGTATGTTGTGATTTCAGGAGACTGTAGTTTTTTGGCAGCCTAACAACGCCTTTCATTGAATGAGTTATTCGCCAGCCTGTGCTTAAGGCTACATCAAGAGGAAACAAACCTTAGAGATAGAACGTAGAACTACTGTATTGTGTCACGTTTCAAGAAGCTAGCACAAACCGTGTTTGATTTAGAGTTCTAACTGCATCTGTCAATATAGAAGAAAACACAGTGAAACCTAAAAATTCAAACTGTTACTGCAAACGGATGCTTCAATGTAGGAGAACGAAACTTGGACATCCAAGTTTCATTGGAGTACTGCTCATTATTTGAAAGTATCAGGAAGGTCGGAAAAAAAATATATGTTGTGATTTCAGGAGACTGTAGTTTTTTGGCAGCCTAACAACGCCTTTCATTGAATGAGTTATTCGCCAGCCTGTGCTTAAGGCTACATCAAGAGGAAACAAACCTTAGAGATAGAACGTAGAACTACTGTATTGTGTCAAGTTTCAAGAAGCTAGCACAAACCGTGTTTGATTTAGAGTTCGAACTGCATCTGTCAATATAGGAGAAAACAGAGTGAAACCTAAAAATTCAAACTGTTACTGCAAACGGATGCTTCAACGTAGGAGAACGAAACTTGGGCATCCAAGTGGGATTGGTGTACTGATCATTACTTGAAAGTATCATGAAGATTGGATGAAAAAATGTATGTTGAGATTTCAGGAGACTCTAGTTTTTGGAAGTTTGGCAACCCCTTTCAATATAAGTGTTATTCGCGAGACCCTGTATTAGGCTACATCAAGAGGAAACAAACCTTAGAGATAGAACGTAGAACTACTGTATTGTGTAACGTTTCAAGAAGCTAGCACAAACCGTGTTTGATTTAGAGTTCTAACTGCATCTGTCAATATAGAAGAAAACGCAGTGAAACCTAAAAATTCAAACTGTTACTGCAAACGGATGCTTCAACGTAGGAGAACGAAACTTGGACATCCAAGTTTGATTGGAGTACTGCTTATTATTTGAAAGTATCAGGAAGGTCGGAAAAAAAATATATGTTGTGATTTCAGGAGACTGTAGTTTTTTGGCAGCCTAACAACGCCTTTCATTGAATGAGTTATTCGCCAGCCTGTGCTTAAGGCTACATCAAGAGGAAACAAACCTTAGAGATAGAACGTAGAACTACTGTATTGTGTCAAGTTTCAAGAAGCTAGCACAAACCGTGTTTGATTTAGAGTTCGAACTGCATCTGTCAATATAGGAGAAAACAGAGTGAAACCTAAAAATTCAAACTGTTACTGCAAACGGATGCTTCAACGTAGGAGAACGAAACTTGGGCATCCAAGTGGGATTGGTGTACTGATCATTACTTGAAAGTATCATGAAGATTGGATGAAAAAATGTATGTTGAGATTTCAGGAGACTCTAGTTTTTGGAAGTTTGGCAACCCCTTTCAATATAAGTGTTATTCGCGAGTCCCTGTATTAGGCTACATCAAGAGGAAACAAACCTTAGAGATAGAACGTAGAACTACTGTATTGTGTCACGTTTCAAGAAGCTAGCACAAACCGTGTTTGATTTAGAGTTCTAACTGCATCTGTCAATATAGAAGAAAACAGAGTGAAACCTAAAAATTCAAACTGTTACTGCAAACGGATGCTTCAACGTAGGAGAACGAAACTTGGACATCCAAGTTTGATTGGAGTACTGCTCATTATTTGAAAGTATCAGGAAGGTCGGAAAAAAAATATATGTTGTGATTTCAGGAGACTGTAGTTTTTTGGCAGCCTAACAACGCCTTTCATTGAATGAGTTATTCGCCAGCCTGTGCTTAAGGCTACATCAAGAGGAAACAAACCTTAGAGATAGAACGTAGAACTACTGTATTGTGTCACGTTTCAAGAAGCTAGCACAAACCGTGTTTGATTTAGAGTTCGAACTGCATCTGTCAATATAGGAGAAAACAGAGTGAAACCTAAAAATTCAAACTGTTAGTGCAAACGGATGCTTCAACGTAGGAGAACGAAACTTGGGCATCCAAGTGGGATTGGTGTACTGATCATTACTTGAAAGTATCATGAAGATTGGATGAAAAAATGTATGTTGTGATTTCAGGAGACTGTAGTTTTTTGGCAGTCTAACAACGCCTTTCATTGAATGAGTTATTCGCCAGGCTGTGCTTAAGGCTACATCAAGAGGAAACAAATCTTAGAGATAGAACGTAGAACTACTGTATTGTGTCAAGTTTCAAGAAGCTAGCACAAACCGTGTTTGATTTAGAGTTCGAACTGCATCTGTCAATATAGGAGAAAACGCAGTGAAACCTAAAAATTCAAACTGTTACTGCAAACGGATGCTTCAACGTAGGAGAACGAAACTTGGGCATCCAAGTGGGATTGGTGTTCTCATCATTACTTGTAAGTATCATGAAGATTGGATGAAAAAATGTATGTTGTGATTTCAGGAGACTGTAGTTTTTTGGCAGCCTAACAACGCCTTTCATTGAATGAGTTATTCGCCAGCCTGTGCTTAAGGCTACATCAAGAGGAAACAAACCTTAGAGATAGAACGTAGAACTACTGTATTGTGTCAAGTTTCAAGAAGCTAGCACAAACCGTGTTTGATTTAGAGTTCGAACTGCATCTGTCAATATAGGAGAAAACAGAGTGAAACCTAAAAATTCAAACTGTTACTGCAAACGGATGCTTCAACGTAGGAGAACGATACTTGGGCATCCAAGTGGGATTGCTGTACTGATCATTACTTGAAAGTATCATGAAGATTGGATGAAAAAAATGTATGTTGAGATTTCAGGAGACTCTAGTTTTTGGAAGTTTGGCAATCCGTTTCAATATAAGTGTTATTCACGAGTCCCTGTATTAGGCTACATCAAGAGGAAACAAACCTTAGAGATAGAACGTAGAACTACTGTATTGTGTCACGTTTCAAGAAGCTAGCACAAACCGTGTTTGATTTAGAGTTCTAACTGCATCTGTCAATATAGAAGAAAACGCAGTGAAACCTAAAAATTCAAACTGTTACTGCAAACGGATGCTTCAACGTAGGAGAACGAAACTTGGACATCCAAGTTTGATTGGAGTACTGCTCATTATTTGAAAGTATCAGGAAGGTCGGAAAAAAAATATATGTTGTGATTTCAGGAGACTGTAGTTTTTTGGCAGCCTAACAACGCCTTTCATTGAATGAGTAATTCGCCAGCCTGTGCTTAAGGCTACATCAAGAGGAAACAAACCTTAGAGATAGAACGTAGAACTACTGGATTGTGTCAAGTTTCAAGAAGCTAGCACAAACCGTGTTTGATTTAGAGTTCGAACTGCATCTGTCAATATAGGAGAAAACAGAGTGAAACCTAAAAATTCAAACTGTTACTGCAAACGGATGCTTCAACGTAGGAGAACGAAACTTGGGCATCCAAGTGGGATTCGTGTACTGATCATTACTTGAAAGTATCATGAAGATTGGATGAAAAAATGTATGTTGTGATTTCAGGAGACTGTAGTTTTTTGGCAGCCTAACAACGCCTTTCATTGAATGAGTTATTCGCCAGCCTGTGCTTAAGGCTACATCAAGAGGAAACAAACCTTAGAGATAGAACTTAGAACTACTGTATTGTGTCACGTTTCAAGAAGCTAGCACAAACCGTGTTTGATTTAGAGTTCGAACTGCATCTGTCAATATAGGAGAAAACAGAGTGAAACCTAAAAATTCAAACTGTTACTGCAAACGGATGCTTCAACGTAGGAGAACGATACTTGGGCATCCAAGTGGGATTGCTGTACTGATCATTACTTGAAAGTATCATGAAGATTGGATGAAAAAAATGTATGTTGAGATTTCAGGAGACTCTAGTTTTTGGAAGTTTGGCAATCCGTTTCAATATAAGTGTTATTCGCGAGTCCCTGTATTAGGCTACATCAAGAGGAAACAAACCTTAGAGATAGAACGTAGAACTACTGTATTGTGTCACGTTTCAAGAAGCTAGCACAAACCGTGTTTGATTTAGAGTTCTAACTGCATCTGTCAATATAGAAGAAAACGCAGTGAAACCTAAAAATTCAAACTGTTACTGCAAACGGATGCTTCAACGTAGGAGAACGAAACTTGGACATCCAAGTTTGATTGGAGTACTGCTCATTATTTGAAAGTATCAGGAAGGTCGGAAAAAAAATATATGTTGTGATTTCAGGAGACTGTAGTTTTTTGGCAGCCTAACAACGCCTTTCATTGAATGAGTTATTCGCCAGCCTGTGCTTAAGGCTACATCAAGAGGAAACAAACCTTAGAGATAGAACGTAGAACTACTGGATTGTGTCAAGTTTCAAGAAGCTAGCACAAACCGTGTTTGATTTAGAGTTCGAACTGCATCTGTCAATATAGGAGAAAACAGAGTGAAACCTAAAAATTCAAACTGTTACTGCAAACGGATGCTTCAACGTAGGAGAACGAAACTTGGGCATCCAAGTGGGATTCGTGTACTGATCATTACTTGAAAGTATCATGAAGATTGGATGAAAAAATGTATGTTGTGATTTCAGGAGACTGTAGTTTTTTGGCAGCCTAACAACGCCTTTCATTGAATGAGTTATTCGCCAGCCTGTGCTTAAGGCTACATCAAGAGGAAACAAACCTTAGAGATAGAACGTAGAACTACTGTATTGTGTCACGTTTCAAGAAGCTAGCACAAACCGTGTTTGATTTAGAGTTCGAACTGCATCTGTCAATATAGGAGAAAACAGAGTGAAACCTAAAAATTCAAACTGTTACTGCAAACGGATGCTTCAACGTAGGAGAACGAAACTTTTGCATCCAAGTGGGATTGGTGTACTGATCATTACTTGAAAGTATCATGAAGATTGGATGAAAAAATGTATGTTGTGATTTCAGGAGACTGTAGTTTTTTGGCAGCCTAACAACGCCTTTCATTGAATGAGTTATTCGCCAGCCTGTGCTTAAGGCTACATCAAGAGGAAACAAACCTTAGAGATAGAACGTAGAACTACTGTATTGTGTCAAGTTTCAAGAAGCTAGCACAAACCGTGTTTGATTTAGAGTTCGAACTGCATCTGTCAATATAGGAGAAAACAGAGTGAAACCTAAAAATTCAAACTGTTACTGCAAACGGATGCTTCAACGTAGGAGAACGAAACTTGGGCATCCAAGTGGGATTGGTGTACTGATCATTACTTGAAAGTATCATGAAGATTGGATGAAAAAATGTATGTTGTGATTTCAGGAGACTGTAGTTTTTTGGCAGCCTAACAACGCCTTTCATTGAATGAGTTATTCGCCAGCCTGTGCTTAAGGCTACATCAAGAGGAAACAAATCTTAGAGATAGAACGTAGAACTACTGTATTGTGTCAAGTTTCAAGAAGCTAGCACAAACCGTGTTTGATTTAGAGTTCGAACTGCATCTGTCAATATAGGAGAAAACAGAGTGAAACCTAAAAATTCAAACTGTTACTGCAAACGGATGCTTCAACGTAGGAGAACGAAACTTGGGCATCCAAGTGGGATTGGTGTACTGATCATTACTTGAAAGTATCATGAAGATTGGATGAAAAAATGTATGTTGAGATTTCAGGAGACTCTAGTTTTTGGAAGTTTGGCAACCCCTTTCAATATAAGTGTTATTCGCGAGTCCCTGTATTAGGCTACATCAAGAGGAAACAAACCTTAGAGATAGAACGTAGAACTACTGTATTGTGTCACGTTTCAAGAAGCTAGCACAAACCGTGTTTGATTTAGAGTTCGAACTGCATCTGTCAATATAGAAGAAAACAGAGTGAAACCTAAAAATTCAAACTGTTACTGCAAACGGATGCTTCAACGTAGGAGAACGAAACTTGGACATCCAAGTTTGATTGGAGTACTGCTCATTATTTGAAAGTATCAGGAAGGTCGGAAAAAAAATATATGTTGTGATTTCAGGAGACTGTAGTTTTTTGGCAGCCTAACAACGCCTTTCATTGAATGAGTTATTCGCCAGCCTGTGCTTAAGGCTACATCAAGAGGAAACAAACCTTAGAGATAGAACGTAGAACTACTGTATTGTGTCAAGTTTCAAGAAGCTAGCACAAACCGTGTTTGATTTAGAGTTCGAACTGCATCTGTCAATATAGGAGAAAACAGAGTGAAACCTAAAAATTCAAACTGTTACTGCAAACGGATGCTTCAACGTAGGAGAACGAAACTTGGGCATCCAAGTGGGATTGGTGTACTGATCATTACTTGAAAGTATCATGAAGATTGGATGAAAAAATGTATGTTGTGATTTCAGGAGACTGTAGTTTTTTGGCAGCCTAACAACGCCTTTCATTGAATGAGTTATTCGCCAGCCTGTGCTTAAGGCTACATCAAGAGGAAACAAACCTTAGAGATAGAACGTAGAACTACTGTATTGTGTCAAGTTTCAAGAAGCTAGCACAAACCGTGTTTGATTTAGAGTTCGAACTGCATCTGTCAATATAGGAGAAAACAGAGTGAAACCTAAAAATTCAAACTGTTACTGCAAACGGATGCTTCAACGTAGGAGAACGAAACTTGGGCATCCAAGTGGGATTGGTGTACTGATCATTACTTGAAAGTATCATGAAGATTGGATGAAAAAATGTATGTTGAGATTTCAGGAGACTCTAGTTTTTGGAAGTTTGGCAACCCCTTTCAATATAAGTGTTATTCGCGAGTCCCTGTATTAGGCTACATCAAGAGGAAACAAACCTTAGAGATAGAACGTAGAACTACTGTATTGTGTCACGTTTCAAGAAGCTAGCACAAACCGTGTTTGATTTAGAGTTCTAACTGCATCTGTCAATATAGAAGAAAACAGAGTGAAACCTAAAAATTCAAACTGTTACTGCAAACGGATGCTTCAATGTAGGAGAACGAAACTTGGACATCCAAGTTTGATTGGAGTACTGCTCATTATTTGAAAGTATCAGGAAGGTCGGAAAAAAAATATATGTTGTGATTTCAGGAGACTGTAGTTTTTTGGCAGCCTAACAACGCCTTTCATTGAATGAGTTATTCGCCAGCCTGTGCTTAAGGCTACATCAAGAGGAAACAAACCTTAGAGATAGAACGTAGAACTACTGTATTGTGTCAAGTTTCAAGAAGCTAGCACAAACCGTGTTTGATTTAGAGTTCGAACTGCATCTGTCAATATAGGAGAAAACAGAGTGAAACCTAAAAATTCAAACTGTTACTGCAAACGGAAGCTTCAACGTAGGAGAACGATACTTGGGCATCCAAGTGGGATTGGTGTACTGATCATTACTTGAAAGTATCATGAAGATTGGATGAAAAAAATGTATGTTGAGATTTCAGCAGACTCTAGTTTTTGGAAGTTTGGCAATACCTTTCAATATAAGTGATATTCGCGAGTCCCTGTATTAGGCTACATCAAGAGGAAACAAACCTTAGAGATAGAACGTAGAACTACTGTATTGTGTCACGTTTCAAGAAGCTAGCACAAACCGTGTTTGATTTAGAGTTCTAACTGCATCTGTCAATATAGAAGAAAACGCAGTGAAACCTAAAAATTCAAACTGTTACTGTAAACGGATGCTTCAACGTAGGAGAACGAAACTTGGACATCCAAGTTTGATTGGAGTACTGCTCATTATTTGAAAGTATCAGGAAGGTCGGAAAAAAAATATATGTTGTGATTTCAGGAGACTGTAGTTTTTTGGCAGCCTAACAACGCCTTTCATTGAATGAGTTATTCGCCAGCCTGTGCTTAAGGCTACATCAAGAGGAAACAAACCTTAGAGATAGAACGTAGAACTACTGTATTGTGTCAAGTTTCAAGAAGCTAGCACAAACCGTGTTTGATTTAGAGTTCGAACTGCATCTGTCAATATAGGAGAAAACAGAGTGAAACCTAAAAATTCAAACTGTTACTGCAAACGGATGCTTCAACGTAGGAGAACGAAACTTGGGCATCCAAGTGGGATTGGTGTACTGATCATTACTTGAAAGTATCATGAAGATTGGATGAAAAAATGTATGTTGTGATTTCAGGAGACTGTAGTTTTTTGGCAGCCTAACAACGCCTTTCATTGAATGAGTTATTCGCCAGCCTGTGCTTAAGGCTACATCAAGAGGAAACAAACCTTAGAGATAGAACGTAGAACTACTGTATTGTGTCAAGTTTCAAGAAGCTAGCACAAACCGTGTTTGATTTAGAGTTCGAACTGCATCTGTCAATATAGGAGAAAACAGAGTGAAACCTAAAAATTCAAACTGTTACTGCAAACGGATGCTTCAACGTAGGAGAACGAAACTTGGGCATCCAAGTGGGATTGGTGTACTGATCATTACTTGAAAGTATCATGAAGATTGGATGAAAAAATGTATGTTGAGATTTCAGGAGACTCTAGTTTTTGGAAGTTTGGAAACCCCTTTCAATATAAGTGTTATTCGCGAGTCCCTGTATTAGGCTACATCAAGAGGAAACAAACCTTAGAGATAGAATGTAGAACTACTGTATTGTGTCACGTTTCAAGAAGCTAGCACAAACCGTGTTTGATTTAGAGTTCTAACTGCATCTGTCAATATAGAAGAAAACAGAGTGAAACCTAAAAATTCAAACTGTTACTGCAAACGGATGCTTCAATGTAGGAGAACGAAACTTGGACATCCAAGTTTGATTGGAGTACTGCTCATTATTTGAAAGTATCAGGAAGGTCGGAAAAAAAATATATGTTGTGATTTCAGGAGACTGTAGTTTTTTGGCAGCCTAACAACGCCTTTCATTGAATGAGTTATTCGCCAGCCTGTGCTTAAGGCTACATCAAGAGGAAACAAACCTTAGAGATAGAACGTAGAACTACTGTATTGTGTCAAGTTTCAAGAAGCTAGCACAAACCGTGTTTGATTTAGAGTTCGAACTGCATCTGTCAATATAGGAGAAAACAGAGTGAAACCTAAAAATTCAAACTGTTACTGCAAACGGATGCTTCAACGTAGGAGAACGATACTTGGGCATCCAAGTGGGATTGGTGTACTGATCATTACTTGAAAGTATCATGAAGATTGGATGAAAAAAATGTATGTTGAGATTTCAGCAGACTCTAGTTTTTGGAAGTTTGGCAATACCTTTCAATATAAGTGTTATTCGCGAGTCCCTGTATTAGGCTACATCAAGAGGAAACAAACCTTAGAGATAGAACGTAGAACTACTGTATTGTGTCACGTTTCAAGAAGCTAGCACAAACCGTGTTTGATTTAGAGTTCTAACTGCATCTGTCAATATAGAAGAAAACGCAGTGAAACCTAAAAATTCAAACTGTTACTGCAAACGGATGCTTCAACGTAGGAGAACGAAACTTGGACATCCAAGTTTGATTGGAGTACTGCTCATTATTTGAAAGTATCAGGAAGGTCGGAAAAAAAATATATGTTGTGATTTCAGGAGACTGTAGTTTTTTGGCAGCCTAACAACGCCTTTCATTGAATGAGTTATTCGCCAGCCTGTGCTTAAGGCTACATCAAGAGGAAACAAACCTTAGAGATAGAACGTAGAACTACTGTATTGTGTCAAGTTTCAAGAAGCTAGCACAAACCGTGTTTGATTTAGAGTTCGAAATGCATCTGTCAATATAGGAGAAAACAGAGTGAAACCTAAAAATTCAAACTGTTACTGCAAACGGATGCTTCAACGTAGGAGAACGAAACTTGGGCATCCAAGTGGGATTGGTGTACTGATAATTACTTGAAAGTATCATGAAGATTGGATGAAAAAATGTATGTTGTGATTTCAGGAGACTGTAGTTTTTTGGCAGCCTAACAACGCCATTCATTGAATGAGTTATTCGCCAGCCTGTGCTTAAGGCTACATCAAGAGGAAACAAACCTTAGAGATAGAACGTAGAACTACTGTATTGTGTCAAGTTTCAAGAAGCTAGCACAAACCGTGTTTGAGTTAGAGTTCGAACTGCATCTGTCAATATAGGAGAAAACAGAGTGAAACCTAAAAATTCAAACTGTTACTGCAAACGGATGCTTCAACGTAGGAGAACGAAACTTGGGCATCCAAGTGGGATTGGTGTACTGATCATTTCTTGAAAGTATCATGAAGATTGGATGAAAAAATGTATGTTGTGATTTCAGGAGACTGTAGTTTTTTGGCAGCCTAACAACGCCTTTCATTGAATGAGTTATTCGCCAGCCTGTGCTTAAGGCTACATCAAGAGGAAACAAACCTTAGAGATAGAACGTAGAACTACTGTATTGTGTCAAGTTTCAAGAAGCTAGCACAAACCGTGTTTGATTTAGAGTTCGAACTGCATCTGTCAATATAGGAGAAAACAGAGTGAAACCTAAAAATTCAAACTGTTACTGCAAACGGATGCTTCAACGTAGGAGAACGATACTTGGGCATCCAAGTGGGATTGGTGTATTGATCATTACTTGAAAGTATCATGAAGATTGGATGAAAATATGTATGTTGAGATTTCAAGAGACTCTAGTTTTTGGAAGTTTGGCAACCCCTTTCAATATAAGTGTTATTCGCGAGTCCCTGTATTAGGCTACATCAAGAGGAAACAAACCTTAGAGATAGAACGTAGAACTACTGTATTGTGTCACGTTTCAAGAAGCTAGCACAAACCGTGTTTGATTTAGAGTTCTAACTGCATCTGTCAATATAGAAGAAAACGCAGTGAAACCTAAAAATTCAAACTGTTACTGCAAACGGATGCTTCAACGTAGGAGAACGAAACTTGGACATCCAAGTTTGATTGGAGTACTGCTCATTATTTGAAAGTATCAGGAAGGTCGGAAAAAAAATATATGTTGTGATTTCAGGAGACTGTTGTTTTTTGGCAGCCTAACAACGCCTTTCATTGAATGAGTTATTCGCCAACCTGTGCTTAGGCTACATCAAGAGGAAACAAACCTTAGAGATAGAACGTAGAACTACTGTATTGTGTCAAGTTTCAAGAAGCTAGCACAAACCGTGTTTGATTTAGAGTTCGAACTGCATCTGTCAATATAGGAGAAAACAGAGTGAAACCTAAAAATTCAAACTGTTACTGCAAACGGATGCTTCACGTAGGAGAACGATACTTGGGCATCCAAGTGGGATTGGTGTACTGATCATTACTTGAAAGTATCATGAAGATTGGATGAAAAAAATGTATGTTGAGATTTCAGGAGACTCTAGTTTTTGGAAGTTTGGCAATCCCTTTCAATATAAGTGTTATTCGCGAGTCCCTGTATTAGGCTACATCAAGAGGAAACAAACCTTAGAGATAGAACGTAGAACTACTGTATTGTGTCACGTTTCAAGAAGCTAGCACAAACCGTGTTTGATTTAGAGTTCTAACTGCATCTGTCAATATAGAAGAAAATGCAGTGAAACCTAAAAATTCAAACTGTTACTGCAAACGGATGCTTCAACGTAGTAGAACGAAACTTGGACATCCAAGTTTGATTGGAGTACTGCTCATTATTTGAAAGTATCAGGAAGGTCGGAAAAAAAATATATGTTGTGATTTCAGGAGACTGTAGTTTTTTGGCAGCCTAACAACGCCTTTCATTGAATGAGTTATTCGCCAGCCTGTGCTTAAGGCTACATCAAGAGGAAACAAACCTTAGAGATAGAACGTAGAACTACTGTATTGTGTCAAGTTTCAAGAAGCTAGCACAAACCGTGTTTGATTTAGAGTTCGAACTGCATCTGTCAATATAGGAGAAAACAGAGTGAAACCTAAAAATTCAAACTGTTACTGCAAACGGATGCTTCAACGTAGGAGAACGAAACTTGGGCATCCAAGTGGGATTGGTGTACTGATCATTACTTGAAAGTATCATGAAGATTGGATGAAAAAATGTATGTTGTGATTTCAGGAGACTGTAGTTTTTTGGCAGCCTAACAACGCCTTTCATTGAATGAGTTATTCGCCAGCCTGTGCTTAAGGCTACATCAAGAGGAAACAAACCTTAGAGATAGAACGTAGAACTACTGTATTGTGTCAAGTTTCAAGAAGCTAGCACAAACCGTGTTTGATTTAGAGTTCGAACTGCATCTGTCAATATAGGAGAAAACAGAGTGAAACCTAAAAATTCAAACTGTTACTGCAAACGGATGCTTCAACGTAGGAGAACGAAACTTGGGCATCCAAGTGGGATTGGTGTACTGATCATTACTTGAAAGTATCATGAAGATTGGATGAAAAAATGTATGTTGTGATTTCAGGAGACTGTAGTTTTTTGGCAGCCTAACAACGCCTTTCATTGAATGAGTTATTCGCCAGCCTGTGCTTAAGGCTACATCAAGAGGAAACAAACCTTAGAGATAGAACGTAGAACTACTGTATTGTGTCAAGTTTCAAGAAGCTAGCACAAACCGTGTTTGATTTAGAGTTCGAACTGCATCTGTCAATATAGGAGAAAACAGAGTGAAACCTAAAAATTCAAACTGTTACTGCAAACGGATGCTTCAATGTAGGAGAACGATACTTGGGCATCCAAGTGGGATTGGTGTACTGATCATTACTTGAAAGTATCATGAAGATTGGATGAAAATATGATGTTGAGATTTCAGGAGACTCTAGTTTTTGGAAGTTTGGCAACCCCTTTCAATATAAGTGTTATTCGCGAGTCCCTGTATTAGGCTACATCAAGAGGAAACAAACCTTAGAGATAGAACGTAGAACTACTGTATTGTGTCACGTTTCAAGAAGCTAGCACAAACCGTGTTTGATTTAGAGTTCTAACTGCATCTGTCAATATAGAAGAAAACGCAGTGAAACCTAAAAATTCAAACTGTTACTGCAAACGGATGCTTCAACGTAGGAGAACGATACTTGGGCATCCAAGTGGGATTGGAGTACTGCTCATTATTTGAAAGTATCAGGAAGGTCGGAAAAAAAATATATGTTGTGATTTCAGGAGACTGTTGTTTTTTGGCAGCCTAACAACGCCTTTCATTGAATGAGTTATTCGCCAACCTGTGCTTAGGCTACATCAAGAGGAAACAAACCTTAGAGATAGAACGTAGAACTACTGTATTGTGTCAAGTTTCAAGAAGCTAGCACAAACCGTGTTTGATTTAGAGTTCGAACTGCATCTGTCAATATAGGAGAAAACAGAGTGAAACCTAAAAATTCAAACTGTTACTGCAAACGGATGCTTCACGTAGGAGAACGATACTTGGGCATCCAAGTGGGATTGGTGTACTGATCATTACTTGAAAGTATCATGAAGATTGGATGAAAAAAATGTATGTTGAGATTTCAGGAGACTCTAGTTTTTGGAAGTTTGGCAATCCCTTTCAATATAAGTGTTATTCGCGAGTCCCTGTATTAGGCTACATCAAGAGGAAACAAACCTTAGAGATAGAACGTAGAACTACTGTATTGTGTCACGTTTCAAGAAGCTAGCACAAACCGTGTTTGATTTAGAGTTCTAACTGCATCTGTCAATATAGAAGAAAATGCAGTGAAACCTAAAAATTCAAACTGTTACTGCAAACGGATGCTTCAACGTAGTAGAACGAAACTTGGACATCCAAGTTTGATTGGAGTACTGCTCATTATTTGAAAGTATCAGGAAGGTCGGAAAAAAAATATATGTTGTGATTTCAGGAGACTGTAGTTTTTTGGCAGCCTAACAACGCCTTTCATTGAATGAGTTATTCGCCAGCCTGTGCTTAAGGCTACATCAAGAGGAAACAAACCTTAGAGATAGAACGTAGAACTACTGTATTGTGTCAAGTTTCAAGAAGCTAGCACAAACCGTGTTTGATTTAGAGTTCGAACTGCATCTGTCAATATAGGAGAAAACAGAGTGAAACCTAAAAATTCAAACTGTTACTGCAAACGGATGCTTCAACGTAGGAGAACGAAACTTGGGCATCCAAGTGGGATTGGTGTACTGATCATTACTTGAAAGTATCATGAAGATTGGATGAAAAAATGTATGTTGTGATTTCAGGAGACTGTAGTTTTTTGGCAGCCTAACAACACCTTTCATTGAATGAGTTATTCGCCAGCCTGTGCTTAAGGCTACATCAAGAGGAAACAAACCTTAGAGATAGAACGTAGAACTACTGTATTGTGTCAAGTTTCAAGAAGCTAGCACAAACCGTGTTTGATTTAGAGTTCGAACTGCATCTGTCAATATAGGAGAAAACAGAGTGAAACCTAAAAATTCAAACTGTTACTGCAAACGGATGCTTCAACGTAGGAGAACGAAACTTGGGCATCCAAGTGGGATTGGTGTACTGATCATTACTTGAAAGTATCATGAAGATTGGATGAAAAAATGTATGTTGTGATTTCAGGAGACTGTAGTTTTTTGGCAGCCTAACAACGCCTTTCATTGAATGAGTTATTCGCCAGCCTGTGCTTAAGGCTACATCAAGAGGAAACAAACCTTAGAGATAGAACGTAGAACTACTGTATTGTGTCAAGTTTCAAGAAGCTAGCACAAACCGTGTTTGATTTAGAGTTCGAACTGCATCTGTCAATATAGGAGAAAACAGAGTGAAACCTAAAAATTCAAACTGTTACTGCAAACGGATGCTTCAATGTAGGAGAACGATACTTGGGCATCCAAGTGGGATTGGTGTACTGATCATTACTTGAAAGTATCATGAAGATTGGATGAAAATATGATGTTGAGATTTCAGGAGACTCTAGTTTTTGGAAGTTTGGCAACCCCTTTCAATATAAGTGTTATTCGCGAGTCCCTGTATTAGGCTACATCAAGAGGAAACAAACCTTAGAGATAGAACGTAGAACTACTGTATTGTGTCACGTTTCAAGAAGCTAGCACAAACCGTGTTTGATTTAGAGTTCTAACTGCATCTGTCAATATAGAAGAAAACGCAGTGAAACCTAAAAATTCAAACTGTTACTGCAAACGGATGCTTCAACGTAGGAGAACGATACTTGGGCATCCAAGTGGGATTGGAGTACTGCTCATTATTTGAAAGTATCAGGAAGGTCGGAAAAAAAATATATGTTGTGATTTCAGGAGACTGTTGTTTTTTGGCAGCCTAACAACGCCTTTCATTGAATGAGTTATTCGCCAACCTGTGCTTAGGCTACATCAAGAGGAAACAAACCTTAGAGATAGAACGTAGAACTACTGTATTGTGTCAAGTTTCAAGAAGCTAGCACAAACCGTGTTTGATTTAGAGTTCGAACTGCATCTGTCAATATAGGAGAAAACAGAGTGAAACCTAAAAATTCAAACTGTTACTGCAAACGGATGCTTCACGTAGGAGAACGATACTTGGGCATCCAAGTGGGATTGGTGTACTGATCATTACTTGAAAGTATCATGAAGATTGGATGAAAAAAATGTATGTTGAGATTTCAGGAGACTCTAGTTTTTGGAAGTTTGGCAATCCCTTTCAATATAAGTGTTATTCGCGAGTCCCTGTATTAGGCTACATCAAGAGGAAACAAACCTTAGAGATAGAACGTAGAACTACTGTATTGTGTCACGTTTCAAGAAGCTAGCACAAACCGTGTTTGATTTAGAGTTCTAACTGCATCTGTCAATATAGAAGAAAATGCAGTGAAACCTAAAAATTCAAACTGTTACTGCAAACGGATGCTTCAACGTAGTAGAACGAAACTTGGACATCCAAGTTTGATTGGAGTACTGCTCATTATTTGAAAGTATCAGGAAGGTCGGAAAAAAAATATATGTTGTGATTTCAGGATACTGTAGTTTTTTGGCAGCCTAACAACGCCTTTCATTGAATGAGTTATTCGCCAGCCTGTGCTTAAGGCTACATCAAGAGGAAACAAACCTTAGAGATAGAACGTAGAACTACTGTATTGTGTCAAGTTTCAAGAAGCTAGCACAAACCGTGTTTGATTTAGAGTTCGAACTGCATCTGTCAATATAGGAGAAAACAGAGTGAAACCTAAAAATTCAAACTGTTACTGCAAACGGATGCTTCAACGTAGGAGAACGAAACTTGGGCATCCAAGTGGGATTGGTGTACTGATCATTACTTGAAAGTATCATGAAGATTGGATGAAAAAATGTATGTTGTGATTTCAGGAGACTGTAGTTTTTTGGCAGCCTAACAACGCCTTTCATTGAATGAGTTATTCGCCAGCCTGTGCTTAAGGCTACATCAAGAGGAAACAAACCTTAGAGATAGAACGTAGAACTACTGTATTGTGTCAAGTTTCAAGAAGCTAGCACAAACCGTGTTTGATTTAGAGTTCGAACTGCATCTGTCAATATAGGAGAAAACAGAGTGAAACCTAAAAATTCAAACTGTTACTGCAAACGGATGCTTCAACGTAGGAGAACGAAACTTGGGCATCCAAGTGGGATTGGTGTACTGATCATTACTTGAAAGTATCATGAAGATTGGATGAAAAAATGTATGTTGTGATTTCAGGAGACTGTAGTTTTTTGGCAGCCTAACAACGCCTTTCATTGAATGAGTTATTCGCCAGCCTGTGCTTAAGGCTACATCAAGAGGAAACAAACCTTAGAGATAGAAAGTAGAACTACTGTATTGTGTCAAGTTTCAAGAAGCTAGCACAAACCGTGTTTGATTTAGAGTTCGAACTGCATCTGTCAATATAGGAGAAAACAGAGTGAAACCTAAAAATTCAAACTGTTACTGCAAACGGATGCTTCAACGTAGGAGAACGATACTTGGGCATCCAAGTGGGATTGGTGTACTGATCATTACTTGAAAGTATCATGAAGATTGGATGAAAATATGATGTTGAGATTTCAGGAGACTCTAGTTTTTGGAAGTTTGGCAACCCCTTTCAATATAAGTGTTATTCGCGAGTCCCTGTATTAGGCTACATCAAGAGGAAACAAACCTTAGAGATAGAACGTAGAACTACTGTATTGTGTCACGTTTCAAGAAGCTAGCACAAACCGTGTTTGATTTAGAGTTCTAACTGCATCTGTCAATATAGAAGAAAACGCAGTGAAACCTAAAAATTCAAACTGTTACTGCAAACGGATGCTTCAACGTAGGAGAACGAAACTTGGACATCCAAGTTTGATTGGAGTACTGCTCATTATTTGAAAGTATCAGGAAGGTCGGAAAAAAAATATATGTTGTGATTTCAGGAGACTGTAGTTTTTTGGCAGCCTAACAACGCCTTTCATTGAATGAGTTATTCGCCAGCCTGTGCTTAAGGCTACATCAAGAGGAAACAAACCTTAGAGATAGAACGTAGAACTACTGTATTGTGTCAAGTTTCAAGAAGCTAGCACAAACCGTGTTTGATTTAGAGTTGGAACTGCATCTGTCAATATAGGAGAAAACAGAGTGAAACCTAAAAATTCAAACTGTTACTGCAAACGGATGCTTCAACGTAGGAGAACGATACTTGGGCATCCAAGTGGGATTGGTGTACTGATCATTACTTGAAAGTATCATGAAGATTGGATGAAAAAAATGTATGTTGAGATTTCAGGAGACTCTAGTTTTTGGAAGTTTGGCAATCCCTTTCAATATAAGTGTTATTCGCGAGTCCCTGTATTAGGCTACATCAAGAGGAAACAAACCTTAGAGATAGAACGTAGAACTACTGTATTGTGTCACGTTTCAAGAAGCTAGCACAAACCGTGTTTGATTTAGAGTTCTAACTGCATCTGTCAATATAGAAGAAAACGCAGTGAAACCTAAAAATTCAAACTGTTACTGCAAACGGATGCTTCAACGTAGGAGAACGAAACTTGGACATCCAAGTTTGATTGGAGTACTGCTCATTATTTGAAAGTATCAGGAAGGTCGGAAAAAAAATATATGTTGTGATTTCAGGAGACTGTAGTTTTTTGGCAGCCTAACAACGCCTTTCATTGAATGAGTTATTCGCCAGCCTGTGCTTAAGGCTACATCAAGAGGAAACAAACCTTAGAGATAGAACGTAGAACTACTGTATTGTGTCAAGTTTCAAGAAGCTAGCACAAACCGTGTTTGATTTAGAGTTGGAACTGCATCTGTCAATATAGGAGAAAACAGAGTGAAACCTAAAAATTCAAACTGTTACTGCAAATGGATGCTTCAACGAAGGAGAACGATACTTGGGCATCCAAGTGGGATTGGTGTACTGATCATTACTTGAAAGTATCATGAAGATTGGATGAAAAAAATGTATGTTGAGATTTCAGGAGACTCTAGTTTTTGGAAGTTTGGCAATCCCTTTCAATATAAGTGTTATTCGCGAGTCCCTGTATTAGGCTACATCAAGAGGAAACAAACCTTAGAGATAGAACGTAGAACTACTGTATTGTGTCACGTTTCAAGAAGCTAGCACAAACCGTGTTTGATTTAGAGTTCTATCTGCATCTGTCAATATAGAAGAAAACGCAGTGAAACCTAAAAATTCAAACTGTTACTGCAAACGGATGCTTCAACGTAGGAGAACGAAACTTGGACATCCAAGTTTGATTGGAGTACTGCTCATTATTTGAAAGTATCAGGAAGGTCGGAAAAAAAATATATGTTGTGATTTCAGGAGACTGTAGTTTTTTGGCAGCCTAACAACGCCATTCATTGAATGAGTTATTCGCCAGCCTGTGCTTAAGGCTACATCAAGAGGAAACAAACCTTAGAGATAGAACGTAGAACTACTGTATTGTGTCAAGTTTCAAGAAGCTAGCACAAACCGTGTTTGATTTAGAGTTCTAACTGCATCTGTCAATATAGGAGAAAACAGAGTGAAACCTAAAAATTCAAACTGTTACTGCAAACGGATGCTTCAACGTAGGAGAACGAAACTTGGGCATCCAAGTGGGATTGGTGTACTGATCATTACTTGAAAGTATCATGAAGATTAGATGAAAAAATGTATGTTGTGATTTCAGGAGACTGTAGTTTTTTGGCAGCCTAACAACGCCTTTCATTGAATGAGTTATTCGCCAGCCTGTGCTTAAGGCTACATCAAGAGGAAACAAACCTTAGAGATAGAACGTAGAACTACTGTATTGTGTCAAGTTTCAAGAAGCTAGCACAAACCGTGTTTGATTTAGAGTTCGAACTGCATCTGTCAATATAGGAGAAAACAGAGTGAAACCTAAAAATTCAAACTGTTACTGCAAACGGATGCTTCAACGTAGGAGAACGAAACTTGGGCATCCAAGTGGGATTGGTGTACTGATCATTACTTGAAAGTATCATGAAGATTGGATGAAAAAATGTACGTTGTGATTTCAGGAGACTGTAGTTTTTTGGCAGCCTAACAACGCCTTTCATTGAATGAGTTATTCGCCAGCCTGTGCTTAAGGCTACATCAAGAGGAAACAAACCTTAGAGATAGAACGTAGAACTACTGTATTGTGTCAAGTTTCAAGAAGCTAGCACAAACCGTGTTTGATTTAGAGTTCGAACTGCATCTGTCAATATAGGAGAAAAGAGAGTGAAACCTAAAAATTCAAACTGTTACTGCAAACGGATGCTTCAATGTAGGAGAACGATACTTGGGCATCCAAGTGGGATTGGTGTACTGATCATTACTTGAAAGTATCATGAAGATTGGATGAAAATATGATGTTGAGATTTCAGGAGACTCTAGTTTTTGGAAGTTTGGCAACCCCTTTCAATATAAGTGTTATTCGCGAGTCCCTGTATTAGGCTACATCAAGAGGAAACAAACCTTAGAGATAGAACGTAGAACTACTGTATTGTGTCACGTTTCAAGAAGCTAGCACAAACCGTGTTTGATTTAGAGTTCTAACTGCATCTGTCAATATAGAAGAAAACGCAGTGAAACCTAAAAATTCAAACTGTTACTGCAAACGGATGCTTCAACGTAGGAGAACGATACTTGGGCATCCAAGTGGGATTGGAGTACTGCTCATTATTTGAAAGTATCAGGAAGGTCGGAAAAAAAATATATGTTGTGATTTCAGGAGACTGTTGTTTTTTGGCAGCCTAACAACGCCTTTCATTGAATGAGTTATTCGCCAACCTGTGCTTAGGCTACATCAAGAGGAAACAAACCTTAGAGATAGAACGTAGAACTACTGTATTGTGTCAAGTTTCAAGAAGCTAGCACAAACCGTGTTTGATTTATAGTTCGAACTGCATCTGTCAATATAGGAGAAAACAGAGTGAAACCTAAAAATTCAAACTGTTACTGCAAACGGATGCTTCACGTAGTAGAACGATACTTGGGCATCCAAGTGGGATTGGTGTACTGATCATTACTTGAAAGTATCATGAAGATTGGATGAAAAAAATGTATGTTGAGATTTCAGGAGACTCTAGTTTTTGGAAGTTTGGCAATCCCTTTCAATATAAGTGTTATTCGCGAGTCCCTGTATTAGGCTACATCAAGAGGAAACAAACCTTAGAGATAGAACGTAGAACTACTGTATTGTGTCACGTTTCAAGAAGCTAGCACAAACCGTGTTTGATTTAGAGTTCTAACTGCATCTGTCAATATAGAAGAAAATGCAGTGAAACCTAAAAATTCAAACTGTTACTGCAAACGGATGCTTCAACGTAGTAGAACGAAACTTGGACATCCAAGTTTGATTGGAGTACTGCTCATTATTTGAAAGTATCAGGAAGGTCGGAAAAAAAATATATGTTGTGATTTCAGGAGACTGTAGTTTTTTGGCAGCCTAACAACGCCTTTCATTGAATGAGTTATTCGCCAGCCTGTGCTTAAGGCTACATCAAGAGGAAACAAACCTTAGAGATAGAACGTAGAACTACTGTATTGTGTCAAGTTTCAAGAAGCTAGCACAAACCGTGTTTGATTTAGAGTTCGAACTGCATCTGTCAATATAGGAGAAAACAGAGTGAAACCTAAAAATTCAAACTGTTACTGCAAACGGATGCTTCAACGTAGGAGAACGAAACTTGGGCATCCAAGTGGGATTGGTGTACTGATCATTACTTGAAAGTATCATGAAGATTGGATGAAAAAATGTATGTTGTGATTTCAGGAGACTGTAGTTTTTTGGCAGCCTAACAACGCCTTTCATTGAATGAGTTATTCGCCAGCCTGTGCTTAAGGCTACATCAAGAGGAAACAAACCTTAGAGATAGAACGTAGAACTACTGTATTGTGTCAAGTTTCAAGAAGCTAGCACAAACCGTGTTTGATTTAGAGTTCGAACTGCATCTGTCAATATAGGAGAAAACAGAGTGAAACCTAAAAATTCAAACTGTTACTGCAAACGGATGCTTCAACGTAGGAGAACGAAACTTGGGCATCCAAGTGGGATTGGTGTACTGATCATTACTTGAAAGTATCATGAAGATTGGATGAAAAAATGTATGTTGTGATTTCAGGAGACTGTAGTTTTTGGCAGCCTAACAACGCCTTTCATTGAATGAGTTATTCGCCCAGCCTGTGCTTAAGGCTACATCAAGAGGAAACAAACCTTAGAGATAGAAAGTAGAACTACTGTATTGTGTCAAGTTTCAAGAAGCTAGCACAAACGTGTTTGATTTAGAGTTCGAACTGCATCTGTCAATATAGGAGAAAACAGAGTGAAACCTAAAAATTCAAACTGTTACTGCAAACGGATGCTTCAACGTAGGAGAACGATACTTGGGCATCCAAGTGGGATTGGTGTACTGATCATTACTTGAAAGTATCATGAAGATTGGATGAAAATATGATGTTGAGATTTCAGGAGACTCTAGTTTTTGGAAGTTTGGCAACCCCTTTCAATATAAGTGTTATTCGCGAGTCCCTGTATTAGGCTACATCAAGAGGAAACAAACCTTAGAGATAGAACGTAGAACTACTGTATTGTGTCACGTTTCAAGAAGCTAGCACAAACCGTGTTTGATTTAGAGTTCTAACTGCATCTGTCAATATAGAAGAAAACGCAGTGAAACCTAAAAATTCAAACTGTTACTGCAAACGGATGCTTCAACGTAGGAGAACGAAACTTGGACATCCAAGTTTGATTGGAGTACTGCTCATTATTTGAAAGTATCAGGAAGGTCGGAAAAAAAATAATATGTTGTGATTTCAGGAGACTGTAGTTTTTTGGCAGCCTAACAACGCCTTTCATTGAATGAGTTATTCGCCAGCCTGTGCTTAAGGCTACATCAAGAGGAAACAAACCTTAGAGATAGAACGTAGAACTACTGTATTGTGTCAAGTTTCAAGAAGCTAGCACAAACCGTGTTTGATTTAGAGTTGGAACTGCATCTGTCAATATAGGAGAAAACAGAGTGAAACCTAAAAATTCAAACTGTTACTGCAAACGGATGCTTCAACGTAGGAGAACGATACTTGGGCATCCAAGTGGGATTGGTGTACTGATCATTACTTGAAAGTATCATGAAGATTGGATGAAAAAAATGTATGTTGAGATTTCAGGAGACTCTAGTTTTTGGAAGTTTGGCAATCCCTTTCAATATAAGTGTTATTCGCGAGTCCCTGTATTAGGCTACATCAAGAGGAAACAAACCTTAGAGATAGAACGTAGAACTACTGTATTGTGTCACGTTTCAAGAAGCTAGCACAAACCGTGTTTGATTTAGAGTTCTAACTGCATCTGTCAATATAGAAGAAAACGCAGTGAAACCTAAAAATTCAAACTGTTACTGCAAACGGATGCTTCAACGTAGGGAGAACGAAACTTGGACATCCAAGTTTGATTGGAGTACTGCTCATTATTTGAAAGTATCAGGAAGGTCGGAAAAAAAATATATGTTGTGATTTCAGGAGACTGTAGTTTTTTGGCAGCCTAACAACGCCTTTCATTGAATGAGTTATTCGCAAGCCTGTGCTTAAGGCTACATCAAGAGGAAACAAACCTTAGAGATAGAACGTAGAACTACTGTATTGTGTCAAGTTTCAAGAAGCTAGCACAAACCGTGTTTGATTTAGAGTTCGAACTGCATCTGTCAATATAGGAGAAAACAGAGTGAAACCTAAAAATTCAAACTGTTACTGCAAACGGATGCTTCAACGTAGGAGAACGATACTTGGGCATCCAAGTGGGATTGGTGTACTGATCATTACTTGAAAGTATCATGAAGATTGGATGAAAAAAATGTATGTTGAGATTTCAGGAGACTCTAGTTTTTGGAAGTTTGGCAATCCCTTTCAATATAAGTGTTATTCGCGAGTCCTGTATTAGGCTACATCAAGAGGAACAAACCTTAGAGATAGAACGTAGAACTACTGTATTGTGTCACGTTTCAAGAAGCTAGCACAAACCGTGTTTGATTTAGAGTTCTAACTGCATCTGTCAATATAGAAGAAAACGCAGTGAAACCTAAAAATTCAAACTGTTACTGCAAACGGATGCTTCAACGTAGGAGAACGAAACTTGGACATCCAAGTTTGATTGGAGTACTGCTCATTATTTGAAAGTATCAGGAAGGTCGGAAAAAAAATATATGTTGTGATTTCAGGAGACTGTAGTTTTTTGGCAGCCTAACAACGCCTTTCATTGAATGAGTTATTCGCCAGCCTGTGCTTAAGGCTACATCAAGAGGAAACAAACCTTAGAGATAGAACGTAGAACTACTGTATTGTGTCAAGTTTCAAGAAGCTAGCACAAACCGTGTTTGATTTAGAGTTGGAACTGCATCTGTCAATATAGGAGAAAACAGAGTGAAACCTAAAATTCAAACTGTTACTGCAAACGGATGCTTCAACGTAGGAGAACGATACTTGGGCATCCAAGTGGGATTGGTGTACTGATCATTACTTGAAAGTATCATGAAGATTGGATGAAAAAAATGTATGTTGAGATTTCAGGAGACTCTAGTTTTTGAAAGTTTGGCAATCCCTTTCAATATAAGTGTTATTCGCGAGTCCCTGTATTAGGACTACATCAAGAGGAAACAACCTTAGAGATAGAACGTAGAACTACTGTATTGTGTCACGTTTCAAGAAGCTAGCACAAACCGTGTTTGATTTAGAGTTCTAACTGCATCTGTCAATATAGAAGAAAGCGCAGTGAAACCTAAAAATTCAAACTGTTACTGCAAACGGATGCTTCAACGTAGGAGAACGAAACTTGGACATCCAAGTTTGATTGGAGTACTGCTCATTATTTGAAAGTATCAGGAAGGTCGGAAAAAAATATATGTTGTGATTTCAGGAGACTGTAGTTTTTTGGCAGCCTAACAACGCCTTTCATTGAATGAGTTATTCGCCAGCCTGTGCTTAAGGCTACATCAAGAGGAAACAAACCTTAGAGATAGAACGTAGAACTACTGTATTGTGTCAAGTTTCAAGAAGCTAGCACAAACCGTGTTTGATTTAGAGTTCGAACTGCATCTGTCAATATAGGAGAAAACAGAGTGAAACCTAAAAATTCAAACTGTTACTGCAAACGGATGCTTCAACATAGGAGAACGATACTTGGGCATCCAAGTGGGATTGGTGTACTGATCATTACTTGAAAGTATCATGAAGATTGGATGAAAAAAATGTATGTTGAGATTTCAGGAGACTCTAGTTTTTGGAAGTTTGGCAATCCCTTTCATATAAGTGTTATTCGCGAGTCCCTGTATTAGGCTACATCAAGAGGAAACAAACCTTAGAGATAGAACGTAGAACTACTGTATTGTGTCACGTTTCAAGAAGCTAGCACAAACCGTGTTTGATTTAGAGTTCTAACTGCATCTGTCAATATAGAAGAAAACGCAGTGAAACCTAAAAATTCAAACTGTTACTGCAAACGGATGCTTCAACGTAGGAGAACGAAACTTGGACATCCAAGTTTGATTGGAGTACTGCTCATTATTTGAAAGTATCAGGAAGGTCGGAAAAAAAAAATATATGTTGTGATTTCAGGAGACTGTAGTTTTTTGGCAGCCTAACAACGCCTTTCATTGAATGAGTTATTCGCCAGCCTGTGCTTAAGGCTACATCAAGAGGAAACAAACCTTAGAGATAGAACGTAGAACTACTGTTATTGTGTCAAGTTTCAAGAAGCTAGCACAAACCGTGTTTGATTTAGAGGGTTGGAACTGCATC